>NC_043975.1:7857028-7949215 GCF_902148855.1 Sphaeramia orbicularis | reverse complement strand
TTCAGCTTAAAGAAAATTTACTCTCATCTCTGTTGCGATGATTCAAGTGCTAGTGGTTTGTTAACGTGCAAATCTTCTAAAAACCATTTGCTTCTCAACAGGCTAAAAAACCTCCATAGTTCTAGCTCACTTTATACGTCTCCGCTTTCCCAGCAACGCTAGAACCACTTCTATCGCAACTTTACACGTCTTACTCCAGATTTACAAGCCTCCGTCGGCGTCCAAACACTACTGCATGATGTATTCGTGCTGTTTGTTGTGACCACTACAGAATGCTTATGTATTCATAGTGAACCAGTTTTGGGGAACGCAACGAATGATTTTCTTTGTCAAGTCATTGATGGATTCGTCTACAAAACATCAATAATATACAGAAAAATGTTGGTCATTTTTGCCCAAAGCATAACAACAGCCCAAACATAATAGTGGTCAACAACAAATTTTGTTGAAGTATTTTGAGCTGATTTTGGATAATTTGGTGTGCTGAATCCAAACACATTAATTTTGCTCAGTCAGGTAACTTTCTGAACTATGCTACATATTGGCTTTTGAACATTTTTGCTTACATTTATGGGCATTTTCACATCATATGATACAAAATTCTTTCATATTTCTTTCTATTTATGCTTAATGTTTTTTTAATATTACAGGTGAATGAAATGGCTTCGACTAGAAGATCTTGCAAAAATAAGCCTGACGTATTCTGCTACATCTGTGGTGAATACACCATTGTACCTAACAGGAATCCTGTTAGAAAATGATTTTTTTTCTCTTAAAACCTATTTTGGGTGAGAACTATATAAAAAAAATCAACTGATAAAGTCACAAAAATATAATCAATTTTGTGAGAAGATCAAATTTTTCCAAATCAAATTAGCAAAAAAACCTGACCTGATTGAGGAAAACAGATGTCATTTTTGGATTTAGCGGTGCAAAATAGTCCGAATTCAGTTGAAAAAACCTAGACAACTTGCACAAAACATTTGTTTGTAACCCAGTGTAATCAGTTTACTTTTACTGGAGTCAAGAAACTATACTGAACAAAAATATAAACGCACCACTTTGTTTTTGCTCCCATTTTTCATGAGCTGAACTCAAAGATCTAAAACTTTTTCTGTGTACACACAAGGTTTATTTCTCTCAAATATTGTTCACAAATCTGTCTAAATTTGCGTTAGTGAACACTTCTTCTTTGCTGAGATAATCCATCCACCTCAGGTGTGGCATATCAAGATGCTGATTAGACAGCAGGATTTTTGCACAGGTGTGCCTTAGGCTGGCCACAATAAAAGGCCACTCCAAAATGTGCAGTTTTATCACACAGCACCATACCACAGATGTCACAAGTTTTGAGGGAATATGCAATTGGCATGCTGACTTCAGGAATCTCCACCAGAGCTTTTGCCTGTGAACTGAATGTTCATTTCTCTACCATAAGCCATCTCCAAAGGTGTTTCAGAGAATTCATGAAGAAGACTGTGCGAGGAAAATGGTGGTCACACCAAATACTGACTGGTTTTCTGACCCCCTGGACCACCCAATACAGTAAAAGTGCACATTTTAGAGTGGCCTTTTATTGTGGCCAGCCTAAGTCACACCTGTGCAATAATCATGCTGTCTAATCAGCATCTTGATCTGCACACCTGTGAGGTGGATGGATTATCTCAGCAAAGGACAAAGGAGAAGTGCTCACTAACACAGATTTAGACAAATTTATGAACAATATTTGAGAGAAATAGGCCTTTTGTGTACATAGAAAAAGTTTTAGATCTTTGAGTTCAGCTCATGAAAAGGGAGCAAAAACAAAAGTGGTGCGTTTATATTTTGTTCAGTGTAGAAAACTATCAAATCTTAAGTATCTTTACATTGTTAAAACCATTTAAGTGATTTGTTTTGCTATTGTTATGAACGCATAAAAGGGTTAATAACTACTGGAAACTGCTGGAAAATGAAGAAAAGAACCATTTTCAGACACTTTTCTTTCTCAGTTTAGGCAATTTCATTAAAGGTTTTGTCATTTCTAAAGCATATTTTAAATGAAATATTCTATGTCCTGTTTATGTGACGGGATGGAAATGTTAGAGATGTAAAGAAAAGCAGCATAAACATAATCTAGCCTAATAATGATCATATATTTCTTATAGTACGCTGTGGCTCTACACATTTGTTGCATGGAGTCTAGAAACAGAGTTAACTTTCCTAAACTTCCATTTTAGCATAATTTTAGATACAGAAAACTATTTTTTTTTAACACTAAAAATGAATGGATGGATGTTTTTCTGTCTATGCATTCAGAAAAAGGTTAATAAAACTAAACCTGCTGCATATGACAAAGACTTTAACCATTTTACTCACAATATTTTGTCATTTTTTAAAGCACACTGTAAATCGCGTTGAGGAATTTGTGGTAAAAATAATAAAATAGCAAAATAATCTGTCTTCGTGTTTATGGGACGCAGTGAAAGTGTTAAGATGCAGAAGAAAAGTTCCTCGACTAGAGGTTTTAGACACAAAACACAACCTGACGTATAATTTAACTTAATATGATCATATATTTCTCATAGTAAGTTATTGCCTTTTTACACATTTGTTGAATGGAATCTAGTTAACTTTGATATAAAACCTGATTTTGTAAGAAGTAAAATGAATCTGACTTTTAGCGCGATTGTGAATAATATTGTTAAATATTAAAAATGGATGGATATATTTTCCTATCATTATGTATTCCCAAAAGGGTTAACAAACTGGAAACACTGCTGCAAAAATGAAGAGAAGGACTTTTCTTTCTAAGTTTAAACCATTTCCCTCACAATATTTTGTCATTTTTTTAAAGTACACTGTAAATCCCTTGTGAATATGTGGTAAAAAAAATTGGAAAAAAAAGCCAAAATAATCTGTCTTTGTGTTTATGGGACACAGTGGAAATGTTAAAGATGCAGAAGAAAAGTTCCTCGACTTGAGGTTTTAGACACAAAACACAACATAAACATAATCTAACTTAATAATCATAATATATTCCTTATAGTAAGTTGTTGCATGGACTTTAGATACAGAATTACCTTTGATATAAAACCTGATTTTCGAAAAAAAAAAGTCAAATGGATTTGACTGGATTTGATGGATAGAAGGGTTAATAAACCTAAAACGGCTGCATATGACGAAGACTTTAAACCATTTCACTCACAATATTTTGTCATTTTTTTAAAAGTACACTGTAAATCCCTTGTGAATATTTGGCAAAACATAAAAATAGTCAAAATGATCTATGTCTTTGTGTTTATGGGACACGGTAGAAGTGTTAAAGATGCAGAAGAAAAGCTCCTCGACTACAGTTTTTAGACAAAAAACACAACATTAGACATGATCTAATGTAACAACAACAACAACAACAATAATAACAACAACAACAATAATAATATATTCCTTATAGTAAGTCATGGCCTTTTTACACATTTGCTGCGTTGAGTTTAGATATACAATTAACTTTGATATAAAACCTAATTTTCTAAAAGTACAATGGATTTGATGGATAGAATGGTTAATAAAACTAAAATCGCTGCATATGACGAAGACTTTAACCATTTCACTCATAATATTTTGTCATTTTTTTTAAAACTACACTGTAAATCCCTTGTGAATATTTGGTAAAACATAAAAAAAGCCAAAATAATCTATGTCTTTGTGTTTATGGGACACGGTAGAAGTGTTAAAGATGCAGAAGAAAAGGTCCTCGACTACAGTTTTTAGACAAAAAACACAACATTAGATATAATTTAACTTAATAATAATAATAATAATAATAAATTCCTTATAGTAAGTTGTGGCCTTTTTACACATTTGTTGCATTGAGTTTAGATACAGAATTAACTTTGATATAAAACCTAATTTTCGAAAAGTCAAATGGATTTGACTGGATTTTGATGGATAGAGGGGTTAATTAAACTAAAACTTGCTGCATATGACGAAGACCTTTAAACCATTTCACTCACAATATTTTGTCATTTTTTTTTAAAACTACACTGTAAATCCCTTGTGAATATGTGGTAAAACATAAAAATAGCCAAAATAATCTATGTCTTTGTGTTTATGGGACACGGTGGAAGTGTTAAAGAAGCAGAAGAAAAGTTCTCGACAGACGGCCACGGTGACTTTCACGGACGATCACACTCAAACATGATGTAAAACTGCCAGCTCAGGTAATAAATCCCCGCTCCGAACACCGCTACACACGAGGAAAATCGGGAAAATAAGCTACAGATGGCCTCACGCGCCCATAAACAGTTCACAAAGCTTGTCGTAAAAAAAAAAAAAAAAAAAACCACTTTATGCTTCGCCTGTTTGCAGTTCTTGGCGAGGTCATAAAAGCGTCTGCCAGGGTCTACCTGGAGAGGAGTCGCACTTTTCCACCGACTTCCAAACTTTTACGGCGTCTTAGGAAACTAAAGAAAGCTTTTCACTTTTTTTTTCCGCTTCCCGTAAAAACGCGCTTACAAAATTCATTAACAAGCTGGAGATGCTGAAGTGTTTTTTTTCCTTTGGGCGCATAGTCGACAGTACCAGACTCTATCAACACCACAAACACTTCACTAAGCTACCTTGAGAAAGCGCACGGAAAGATTTCACGCTACGGAAAGAGGACAATTTTCTCTCAGAGATAAGCAGATAAGTGTCCTCTGCTGAATGCCGGGAGTCTGCCTGGTGTTGTTTGCCTACGAAAATGGACCGGCGCTGAACTTCAAATGAACCCGATCCGCTGTAAACTCAAAACAGACACGGTGGGCTCGGAAATAATGGGTGCCAATCATCCGAGCTAAAGAGAACAGACATAATTGCTGCACACGGAGCTGCATCAAAACAAACGCTGTAATTCATGTAAATAACACCATGTATATAATTCACTTAGAGAAAAGAAAAACTCATCTCTGGAGAACTCCATTTATTCTTGTGTGAGGAACTAGGGCATGACGGCAACATTTTGTAAACAAGAGCCCAATTAAAACTTGTTTTTGCAATTAACTCCCGTTCTCTAGAGACGACAAATAAAGATCCACGGAATCACGCAGGCATGTACGGGAGATTTTAGGAACGCTTTCAGTCAAACGGTTTCGACTGTGAGCTGAGGTGGGTTTAGACCACGGGTGTCAAACTCATTTTAGTTCAGGGGTCGTATTCAGCTAAATTTGATCTGCAGAAAAATAATAACATAATAACCTATAAATATTGACAACTTCAAATTTTGTCTTTGTTTTAGTGTAAAGAAAAAAAACGTTAAATGATGAAAATACTTAGTTTTATAAACTATCCAAAAAAAATCTTGAATTAAGTAAAAAAAAAATCTTCAATTAATCCCAAAAAATCTAGAATTAACAACTTCAAATTTTTGTCTTTGTTTTAGTGTAAAAAAAAAAACCAAAACATTAAATTATGAAAATACTTAGTTTTATAAACTATCCAAAAAAAATCTTGAATTAAGCCCAAAAAAAAAATCTTCAATTAAGTAAAAAAAAATCTTCAATTAATCCCAAAAAATCTAGAATTAACAACTTCAAATTTTTGTCTTTGTTTTAGTGTAAAAAAAAAAACCAAAACATTAAATTATGAAAATACTTAGTTTTATAAACTATCCAAAAAAAATCTTGAATTAAGCCCCAAAAAAAATCTTCAATTAAGTAAAAAAAAATCTTCAATTAATCCCAAAAAATCTAGAATTAACAACTTCAAATTTTTGTCTTTGTTTTAGTGTAAAAAAAAAGCAAAACATTAAATTATGAAAATACTTAGTTTTATAAACTATCAAAAAAAAAATCTTGAATTAAGCCCAAAAAAAAAATCTTCAATTAAGTAAAAAAAAAATCTTCAATTAATCCCAAAAAAATCTAGAATTAACAACTTCAAATTTTTGTCTTTGTTTTAGTGTAAAAAAAAACCCATTAAATTATGAAAATACTTAGTTTTATAAACTATCCAAAAAAAAATCTTCAATTAAGCCCAAAAAAAAATCTTCAATTAAGTAAAAAAAAAATCTTCAATTGATCCCAAAAAATCTAGAATTAACAACTTCAAATTTTTGTCTTTGTTTTAGTGTAAAAAAAAAAAATTAAATTATGAAAATACTTAGTTTTATAAACTATCCAAAAAAAATCTTGAATTAAGCCCAAAACAAAATCTTCAATTAAGTAAAAAAAAAATCTTCAATTAATCCCAAAAAATCTAGAATTAACAACTTCAAATTTTTGTCTTTGTTTTAGTGTAAAAAAAAACAAAACATTAAATTATGAAAATACTTAGTTTTATAAACTATCCAAAAAAAATCTTGAATTAAGCCCAAAAAAAAATCTTCAATTAAGTAAAAAAAAATCTTCAATTAATCCCAAAAAATCTAGAATTAACAACTTCAAATTTTTGTCTTTGTTTTAGTGTAAAAAAAAAACAAAACATTAAATTATGAAAATACTTAGTTTTATAAACTATCCAAAAAAAATCTTGAATTAAGCCCAAAAAAAAATCTTCAATTAAGTAAAAAAAAAATCTTCAATTGATCCCAAAAAATCTAGAATTAACAACTTCAAATTTTTGTCTTTGTTTTAGTGTAAAAAAAAAAATTAAATTATGAAAATACTTAGTTTTATAAACTATCCAAAAAAAATCTTGAATTAAGCCCAAAACAAAATCTTCAATTAAGTAAAAAAAAAATCTTCAATTAATCCCAAAAAATCTAGAATTAACAACTTCAAATTTTTGTCTTTGTTTTCGTGTAAAAAAAACCAAAACATTAAATTATGAAAATACTTAGTTTTATAAACTATCCAAAAAAAATCTTGAATTAAGCCCAAAAAAAAATCTTCAATTAAGTAAAAAAAAATCTTCAATTAATCCCAAAAAATCTAGAATTAACAACTTCAAATTTTTGTCTTTGTTTTAGTGTAAAAAAAAAACAAAACATTAAATTATGAAAATACTTAGTTTTATAAACTATCCAAAAAAAATCTTGAATTAAGCCCAAAAAAAAATCTTCAATTAAGTAAAAAAAAAATCTTCAATTGATCCCAAAAAATCTAGAATTAACAACTTCAAATTTTTGTCTTTGTTTTAGTGTAAAAAAAAAAAAAAATTAAATTATGAAAATACTTAGTTTTATAAACTATCCAAAAAAAATCTTGAATTAAGCCCCAAAAAAATCTTCAATTAAGTAAAAAAAAATCTTCTATTGATCCCAAAAAATCTAGAATTAACAACTTCAAATTTTTGTCTTTGTTTTAGTGTAAAAAAAAACCCATTAAATTATGAAAATACTTAGTTTTATAAACTATCCAAAAAAAAATCTTGAATTAAGCCCAAAACAAAATCTTCAATTAAGTAAAAAAAAAAATCTTCAATTAATCCCAAAAAATCTAGAATTAACAACTTCAATTTTTTTCTTTGTTTTAGTGCAAAAAATAACATTAAATTATGAAAATATTTACATTTACAAACTATCCCGTAACAATAAAATATGAATAACCTGAACAAATATGAACAACCTGAAATGTCCAAAGACAATTAAGCACACATTTAACAATTTCCTCTCTGTTCCTCAGTGTTTAGTGTCTTTGTAGATCTGATCCATAATGCACATGGAGAAATTATAAGTTGAGGCAGAATATTGCACTGATTTTTCTAAAGAAATGTCAGTTTTTTCAGGTTATTCACATCTGTTTTGTTTGCATAATTTGTAAAAGTAAGTATTTTCATAATTTAATGGGGTTTTTACGCACTAAAACAAAGACAAAAATTTGGAGTTGTCGTTATTCATAGGTTATTCTGTTATTATTTTACTAGTCTGGCCCACTGGAGATCAAATCAGACTGAATGTAGCCCCTGAAAGAAAATGAGTTTGAGACCCCAGCACTAGACTCTAAACCAGGGGTGTCAAACTCATTTTATTTCAGGGGCCATATTCAGCTAAATTTGATCTGCAGTGGGCCGGACCAGAAAAATAATAACATAATAACCTATAAATATTGACAACTTCAAATTTTTGTCTTTGTTTTAGTGTAAAGAAAAAAAAACGTTCAATTATGAAAATACTTACTTTTATAAACTATCCAAAAAAAAAAAAAAAAAAAAACCCTGAAAAAACTAGAATTAAAATTAAAAAACATAATAAAATTTGGTGCAATTTTAACAATATTATT
This sequence comes from Sphaeramia orbicularis, assembly GCF_902148855.1. NCBI lineage: Eukaryota > Metazoa > Chordata > Actinopteri > Kurtiformes > Apogonidae > Sphaeramia > Sphaeramia orbicularis. Next base: position 7,941,041 of record NC_043975.1, on the reverse strand, counting down.
CCTCAACTTATCATTTCTGCATGTGCATTATGGATCAGATCTACAAAGACACTAAACACTGAGGAACAGGAAGAAAAATAGTTCAAATTGTGCTTAATTTTCTTTAGACATTTCAGGTTGTTCATATTTGTTCAGGTTATTCACATTTTATTGTTACAGGATAGATTGGAAAATGTAAATATTTTCATAATTTAATGTTATTTTTTACACTAAAAGAAAACAAATTAAGTTGTTGATTTTCGATTTTTTTTTTTTTTTTGGCTTAGTTGAAGATTTTTTTTTTTACTTAATTGAAGTTTTGTTTTTTGGTTTTTTTTTTTGGCTTAATTCAAGATTTTTTTTAAAACTTAACTAAAGATTTTTTTTTTTTTTTGCTTAATTCAAGACAGTTTTTTACTCAACTGAAAATTTTTTTGGGCTTAATTCAAGATTTTTTTAAGTTAATTGAAGATTTTTTTTTTTTTTTTTTGGCTTAATTCAAGATTTTTTTTTACTTAATTGAAGATTTTTTGGCTTAATTCAAGATTTTTTTTTACTTAATTGAAGATTTTTTTGGCTTAATTCAAGATTTTTTTTACTTAATTGAAGATTGTTTGGCTTAATTCAAGATTTTCTTTTTTACTAAATTCAAGATTTTTTGCTAAATTTGACTTTTTTTTTTTTTTTTCTTAGAAGATTTGAAGATTGTACTTAATTGAAGCTTTTTTTTCTTTTTTTTTCTTAATTCAAGTTTTTTTCCTTAATTCAATCTAAATATTTTTTGCTTAATTCAATTCAAGACTGTGGAATTTTTGCACTTGGCAAAAACATCCCAGGGGCCAAACTGGACCCTTTGGCGGGCCGCATTTGGCCCCCGGGCCGCATGTTTGACACCCCTGGTTTAGACATTTTAACACAGTAGGTGACCCTTCTATAGATATAGTAAAAAATCTAAATCCAATAGAAGAGAAAATTAACCCATGAGGACCCAGTGTTACTTTTGTGGTGGTTCCCAACAAGGTTCTAATAGTTTTGGATTTTTCATTATAGTTTAGTTTTATTTAGTTCTGACTTTTTTTTTTTCTCTAATTCAGTTAGTTTTAATTTGTTTTTAGAGCAGGTTTGCTAGTTTTTATTAGTTTTCATTTTTTTCCTAAATGCTTCGTTTTAGTTTAGTTTTCGTATTAATCTTAGTTTTGTCATATCTTTTATCTTCTTCGCCGTCGTATCCAAATAAACCCCATACAGGACTCTGCTGCTTTCTCCCAACTTTTGTCTCCATGTTTCCAGATAGAGTGGAGACCAGAAGACGACTCCAAACGACAAGTGACGAGAAGTGACGGACCGTTAAGTACCGTATGGGGCCGCTAGCTAAAATTGCTAGAGCGAAATTAATCGATTTCATAATAATAATGAATATATCTCTAACTCAACACGATATTTACATCCGTCGCCATGTTTATGGAACGACTTCTCATGTCATCTCATGATAATAAACAAATCATCGCATTTGTGATTTAATGGAAAAACCAACATTACGCATTTCTGTTTTTTTTTTGACATTTAGTAAATATCGGTGAAGTTTTGCGCAGATGTCCAATAGAAAAGAGACTATTGTTTTTTCTATTTAAATATTCTATCATTCGCTTTCTTTTTTAAATTATACAATGGCGAGCATTAAAGTAATCATGCAGAATTTAACACTAGATAATCTTTATTATGTTATCTTTTAAATTAAACAAGAGGCGGTGCATCCTGTTGCAACCAAACATGGTATTATTCACCTCCGTCAGTGATAAATAATTAACTTTGCTGAACTGTGAGATTGTCATTAATGGAAGATTTCTTAACATCAAAGGCCTGATACCATACATGTGACCAAAACGTAGCTGCAAGGAAATTAAAATTTTTATTTTTATTTTAATTATCATTGGTCCAAGTGACTGTTAGTGCCAAATTTGATGCAATTCCATCTGTTCTACGAGCTCGTGTTGAGGAAAATCAAGCAGACAAAAATCCGAAAGGGTTAAAACTGATAAAAACGCCGGCTGATAAAACTACATCTGCTGTTTAACCTATCATGAACTGTGTTGCTTCATCGACATTTGCATCTTTTCTTTCTTCACCGGCACAAAAACACCACTTGGGTCCGACTACGCTTCAGCCAAGCTACACAAAAACAAACCTGACAACCGAATGTCAAAGGCCTGATACCATACAAATGACCAAAGAAAAGCTGCCAGGAAATTACAATCTTAATCTTTAGTTTAACCCTACAGTATCCCGTCCAGCAAGGCCCTTACTAAGCACCAAGTGTGCGTTTTTCGCATACTTGTGGAATAATGTAAAAAAAAATTTCATACAGTTTGTTTTTAATTCTTTTACACTTTTTTCTATTTCATCAACTTCAGCCGTAAATAAAAACACCAAAAACTCAATAATTGTCTTATTTTTTAACCCTTTAAATGCCATGTTTGTAATGTAAACAAACCAATTTTTTAGATGCAAAAACACAAAAAAATGTTGTTGTTTTTTCAATATACTACATAAAAAGTGGATCACATATTATTTGATTTTTTTCATCCTGGCATATGTCAATGATTAACTCCAACATTGGTTAATTTGCATTATCATTTTTGGCGCTAGGTCAAATGTTCATAAATACTAGCATCTGTCACCAAGTGTGTGTAAAATGCACACCTATAAATCAAACTATTAAACATTATATATTGATTTATTTTTCTGCTGTAATTTGATTTTATTTTTGTAACTCAAGGTCAGCCCTAATCATACATATCAAATACTCATTCATTTTACATTTTTTTAACCCTTTAAATGATCTTTTTTGATCATGATGTCGCTACATTTTTTGATGCAAAAAACACAAAATATGTTTTGTTTTGTTTTTCAAATTACTACATAAAAATTGGATTACATATTATTTGATTTTTGCAGCCTGGCATATGTCAATGATTAACTCCAATATTAACAACGTTAATAAATTCATTTAGACCCTCACCTCTCAAATGAAGCCCGGATATCAGTAAAAGCAGGATTTATGCCTTAATGGCTTTGGGATCAAAAACAGTGGTTCTAATGGAAGAAATAGTGCGTTTTAGGCACACTTGGGAGACAGATGCTAGTCTTGTAATTTTCTTTTGTTTACAATGTGCACATTTCAGTTGGTGGCCAGAATTTTAAAGATCATGCACAAATGAACAACTTTTGAATTCTAACCTTATTTAAATTGTGAAAAATAATATGAAGTTTTTTAACATGAAGTGCAAAGTGTGCCTAAAAGGCGCACCTGGATACTGGAGGGTTAATTATCATTGGTCCAAGTGATCGTTAGTGCCAAATTTGATGCAATTCCATCTGTTCTACGAGCTCGTGTTGAGGAAAATCGAGCAGACAAACATCCAAAAGGGTTAAAACTGATAAAAACGCCAGCCGATAGAACTACATCTGCTGTTTAACCTATCGTGAACCGTGTTGCTTCATCTACATTTGCATCTTTTCTTTCTTCACCAGCACAAAAAAAACACTCGGGCCCGACTACGCTTCAGCCAAGCTACACAAAAACAAACCTGACAACCCGAATTTACTCTTCATACGCGGTACGAGCGCATGACGAGAAAATGTATTTGGTTCCGTGTTGACAACAGATCTAAATGGTTTGTTTGTTCTTCTCAAAGCGTTTTCAGAAGACAAATGGCTGGACGCTCATTTCTTCATAGAATACTATATCATTTGTCAGCTGTAGCAGACGAGGGCCGGGGTGAAGCCATGCACCTGTGATGGGCTAGCGGAGCTTCACGGTGACCTGTCCACACTCCGCTAATCAACTCTAATGTGTGGAGGCGGGCTCATAACATAACATAACATAACATAACATAACATAACATAACATAACATAACATAACATAAACATAGCATAACATAAACATAACATAAACATAGCATAACATAAACATAACATAAACATAGCATAACATAACATAACATAGACATAACATAACATAAACATAGCATAACATTACATAAGATAACATAACATAGCATAGCATAACATAACATAAACATAACATAAACATAACATAAGATAACATAAACATAACATAACATAGCATAGCATAACATAACATAAACATAGCATAACATAACATAAACATAGCATAACATAACATAAACATAGCATAACATAACATAACATAAACACAGCATAACATAAACATAACATAACCTCTCTGTACAACTTCTGCTAAAAGTGCCTTCCAGGAAAGTAGAAAGCCTCAGGGGACTATCAGCAACCAAGCCGTGAGAGCTTAAAAAAAGCATTTCAACTCTGGTTTAAATCCACCCTGCAGATGCAAAGCACAAACTGGTGACTGACACATTGATTCCTGCTCCTGAGCGCAATTCTTAAAATGTCAGTAGTGTTATATTTGACAGCAGAAGGAAGGATTTGACAAACAATAAAACAAGGATTTTTTTTTTCTACTACACAGTTCTCACAACAAGCGGTGAGATAATTGATGGTGGCAGAAATCACAACTGTTAAAAAAAAAAAAAAAATAATAATAATAATAAAGCGCTGCTAGGCTGAGGCTTTTTACTATGTTATTTAATCGACATAACGTTGCTCGCAGTACCGGTGTCTTTCACGAGTAAAATCTGAGCAATGCATTGTTCCCACGTTGCATCGACAGAGCTCAGCCTGCACTAAGAAAAGTTTGTTTGCGCTACGGCCTGATCACAATCAAAGTGTACAAGTATATTTGCACCAGTTATTAATCAGTATTGCAAAAAGATCCCCCCAAAACTATTCGCAAAATGTTTCTTCGGCCATCTTATTACTACAGGGTGTCCCATAAGTCTCCATACATAGGAGACATAATACATTCCATGGTTCTAACATGTATTTCCTTATATTTCTTCTTTATAGTTCTTCAGCAGTGGAGGACACGCATTGAAATGTGTTCCCAACAAAATGGCAGTCATATAGAGCGTATTATATAAATAAAAATGGTTTATGTCAAGAAACGTTTACTTTTCCTATGTATGGAGCCTTATGGGACACCCTGTAGATCTTGCAATCCTCCAACTTTGAAGAAAATCGGATAAAAACTGATAAAATGGCGACCCAATGAGCGTGAAAACGTGCACAATTTTATTGTCAAAAGAGAGCAAAATTATTATACATAATGTTTTGTAACACAATAAATAATGACTACTCAACTCCTGTGGCTTTTTTATTCCAAAATACACACATCACATTGCTTTTCATTTATTGATCATTTTTGTCGAACAGCTGTTTGATTACACTGGTCAACAACAAATTTATAACATTTTTTGAGCTGATTTCGGATAATTTTGGTGTGCTGAATCCAAAAATCACATGAATTTTGCTCAATCAGGTCAACTTTCTGAACTATGCTACATATTGGCTTTTTAACATTTTTGCTTACATTTATGGGCATTTTCACATCATATGATACAAAATTCTTTCATATTTCTTGCAATAAACGAGTTCTGAAGATTTTACTTTTGCAAATTTATGATTAATGTTTTTTTTTAACCCTTTCATGCACAGTGGTCACTACAGTGGACAGCTACTCTACAGCTTTAATCTTGTATATTCATGGGTTTTGTTGTTTTAGTTCCATATCAACCAACACAGTGGACACTTATGCATCATCTCATAAACTGCAATTCATACCATTATTGTAACTTTGCTGTTCTTGGTTGGTTCTTGAGTGGAAATCAATTGTTAATATTTATTTTTTGCACATTATCTCCAAGAAGTGAGTAATAACTAGTATTAGAATATGTTAAAATGTGAGAAAACATCAGATTAGCTGCATTAAACATGGTTTCATTTCACTGTTTTCATATCACTGTATGATATTGGGTTTTAAATACATGTTTCTTTGCTTCAAGAATAAAATTCATGGTGTAGCTGAGTGGACATTTTTGTAACTCCATGAAAAACAGGTTGATTTAAAAAAAAAAAAAGTTCAATCCCATTGTTTTTTTTTTTCATGCCTAAAGAGGAATAAGAACACTCAGAAAAAAAATCTTGATTAAGGTTCTCATAATTCATGCATGAAAGGGTTAATATTACAGGTGAATGAAATGGCTTCGACTAGAAGATCTTGCAAAAATAAGCCTGACGTATTCTGCTACATCTGCGGTGAATACACCATTGTACCTAACAGGAATCAAGTCACAAGTTTCATAAAGTGTGCTTACCAATCTTATTTTGGTATTAATTATTATATTTTGTGAGAAGATCAAATTTTTCAAAATCAAATTAGCCAAAAAAAACCTGACCTGACTGAGAAAAACAGATGTCATTTTTGGATTTAGCGGTGCAAAATGGTCCGAATTCAGTTGAAAAAACCTAGACAACTTGCAAAAAACATTTTTCTGTAACCCAGTGTTAGCAGCATTAAACATGTTTTTATTTCATAATTTTCCTGCAGTATATCTGTAAATACATGTTTCTTTGCTTCTTTAGCTGAGTGGACATTTTTGTAACTCCATAAAAACTAAGTTTATAAAATTTATTATTATTATTTTTTTTTTTTTCATGCTTTAAGGGGAATAAAAAACACTCAGGAAAAAATATCTTGATTAAGGTTCACATAATTAATGCATGAAAGGGTTAATTTGTTGATGTATGTGTGGACTAAATGTTACCAAATGTTGGATTATTTGCTCTATTACACTGGTCAACAACAAATTTATTACATTTTTTGAGCTGATTTCAGATAATTTTGGTGTGCTGAATCCAAAAATCACATTCATTTTGCTCAATCAGGTCAACTTTCTGAACTATGCTACATATTGGCTTTTTATCATTTTTGCTTACATTTATGAGCATTTTCACATCATATGATACAAAATTCTTTCATATTTCTTGCAATAAACGAGTTCTGAAGATTTTACTTTTGCCAATTTATGATTAATGTTTTTTTTAATATTACACGTGAATGAAATGGCTTCGACTAGAAGATGTTGCAAAAATAAGCCTGACGTATTCTGCTACATCTGCAGTGAATACACCATTGTACCTAACAGGAATCAAGTCACAAGTTTCATAAAGTGTGCTTACCAATCTTATTTTGGTATTAATTATTATATTTTGTGAGAAGATCAAATTTTTCCAAATCAAATTAGCAAAAAAACCTGACCTGATTGAGAAAAACAGATGTCATTTTTGGATTTAGCGGTGCAAAATGGTCCGAATTCAGTTGAAAAAACCTAGACAACTTGCAAAAAACATTTTTTTGTAACCCAGTGTTATCAATTCTTATTTTCAGTATTAAGACAAGCAACCATTTTATTCTGAAAACCCTTCTTTTACAGCCCTTTAATTGTAATAATAGAATGGGAACCTGTTATTTCAGTATTATTATGACTAAATATGCACAACTAGACAGATTTTGGTCTTCTCCCTGGCTGCAGAAAATTTGCTAACAACGTGGCTAACGGATGTTTACGTCGAACCTCATGTTTTCAATGGCGCGTTGTTCACCAAAATTCATGTAGTGCCCGTACATCAATATACTTCCATCAATAATATAGCGTATATGCCTTATAGATATATTGTTCTAACTTGTTCACAAATGTTTATTTCCTCCTGTACCAGGCAGACTTAATTACAGATCTAACAGAGATGAGACCATGTGGTAAGCCAGATTTCCATTCCAATCTGGTAGAGTCCGTACACCAAGTAGTGTCCGTACACCATATTCAAAATATGCGGGTCTAATTTTATTGTTTCTGTCAATATATGGAATTTTTCTGCACGCATTTATTTTTTTGACACAACATCTATGCAATAAACAATGCATGATTCTCCTGAGTGCTGAAACATTTGTATATCTTTGTAGGCATTAAATATGGAGGCTATTAGGCTGGAGTGTCCGTACACCCAATAATTTCTGATTTGACAGGGGTACAAGCTTGTGAAATTTTTAGTAGACACCATAATATAAAAATATTTTGGACTTTAACCCTTTCCTGCACAGTGGTCACTCCAGTGGACAGCTGTTCTCTTGTATATTCATGGGTTTTGTTGTTCTTTTCATTGTTTTGTTTTGGGTTTTTTTTTAACATATCTTTGTTAAAGTTTTAAGACACTCCATATCTTTTCTGACATGAGTTGGTAACATTATGTAGATCTCTTCTGAGCATAAACCCCCAGAATCACAAGCCCACTCCATAGTTTTTACACAGTTTATCAGTAAATACATGTTTCTGTGCGTCAAAAATTAAACGTATGGTGTCCAGCTGAGTGGATATTTTTGCAACTTCATGAAAAATTGGGTTCATAAGAATTTTTTTTTCAAGATTATTTTTTGTATGTATTTTTTTTTTTTTTTTTTCCCCAGAAGAAAATTTTCAATCACATTGTTTTTTTCATGCCTAAAGAGGAAGAAAAACACTCAGGGAAAAAATTTTGATTAAGATTCTCATAATTCATGTATGAAAGGGTTAAAAGAGAAATATCAGACAAATAAAATGGCCTGTCTGGTTTTTTGATAGAGCATTATTATTATTTTTTATCTACACGTGCACCCTTTAAGGTATCCTTGATTGTGATCAGGCCGACTACGTTCACAAAAACCAGAGTGTAACCTGAGTAAAAATCAAAACTGCAAGCGCCAGAAAGGCAAGATGCCAAATTTTGGGAGATGTACTGCACAACTGAAACGTGCATGAATAATTGAATGACAACAAAAGCCGCACTGAAAGAAAAAAAAAAAAAAAAAGCATCATCATGAAGTGCTATTAGAAATATTTCAAGAGTCTGGCTATGGCAGCACTTCACATAACCTGAAAATGGTATCATGTGCCAAAAAATGTTTTAAGACTTGAGCAAGGCATCTGTTTTTAAGTAGCAACCACTTACACAAAAATAATCACACATTTGAGATGCCACTGACGTTCTGACAACAGAAACCTTTACAAAGTGCCGTTACACGTCTTGTACCGTTTGTTCCATCCGACTAAAAACACGAAAAATAGCATTTGTTATCGTTTACTAGAAATTACAGCGAGTTTATGCGTTTGACAACATGGGACTGACAAATGTTTGGCAATTTAACATAACTGCAGTAATGCAAGTACAGCAGGGAAGAGGGAATTATGAGTATGAAAAGGTTTTTTTTCAGGAGTTTTTTCCAGTTCTGTCATAAAGAGCATTTGTCTGGTGTAAAATAAGATAAGATAAGATAAGATACGCCTTTATTAGTCCCACAAGGGGAAATTCCAGGTTTACAGCAGCGAAGTACAAGCGCACAAGAGCAAAGAAGTGCAAAATCCAGATAAACACAATCGACAAAATGATATACACTATTTACAACTGTGCACATGCAAAAAAAGGTTACTGCATTAATTCAGAAGTGAAAAATAAAACAAATGTCTCGTGTTTTTATTCCTCCTTAGGCGTCAAAAAAACAATGCAATCGAGTTTTTTTTTTCCCTATGGAGTTACAAAAATATCCATGCATTTAATTTTTGAAGCAAAGACACATATGTTTAAAACCCAATATCAGAAAGTGATATGAAAACAGTGAAATAAAAACATTTTTAATGCTGCTAATCTGATGTCTTCTCACATTTTAACAGATTCTAATGCTAGTAATTACTAATCACTTCATGGAGATAATATGCAAAAAAAACCTTCTTGTCTAACAAATAACAATCGATTTACACTTAGGGTACGTTTACACGGCAACACTAGGATCTAATTCCGCAAAGATTTCTCCTTTGCGTTATAAAATCATTCCGTGTTAAGACGAAGCCGCTATGATAACGATCTGCGTTAACATGAGTCCGCGAGGACGGCTGAATACGCTGTAGTGGCCATGCCAGACCAGTAGCTGGCGATGTAGAGCTGTAGTGAAACAGTGGCGGTAAAACACGCGCCTGCGCACAAACGATTTCCGGTTTAGACAGCCTTTAAATGAGAAGAAGAAGGCACTGGCGAATATAAGAAATGCGTCTCCGCTGGTAAGAGTGTAGACACAGTACTTTCACACACATGACTTTCAATAAACTAATTGGTCATACACTGTCTTTCAATCCCTGCCTCAAAATATTGCAAATTTTGCTTCCCCACCCTGTACAGTTATCATTTTCGGAATATAAATTGTGTTTTTACAGACACAAATTTACGAAAATAATGTTAACATTCAAGAAAAGCTCAGTCGGAGCCAGTTTCGTAATACGGGCATTCAGTTTCCTCGTTGCTCCTCGTCTGTTGCTGTTCGCTCTGACCACCCGTAAACCTCGGCTACTTCCAGCGGCTACGGTGGCTCGTCAAGCACAAAAAGGCGCAAGATTCTTTGGTTTGGTTCGGTTCGAGGTCGGTTATATTCACACCAGAAGTGAACCAGCCCAGAGTCCGTTTGGTCCGCTTGTTTGGTTCGAATCAGAGTTCGCGTGTTTGTATTCACACCTAAAAAAAGAGTCCGGACTTTCTGGGGAAACGAACTCGGGTCTGTTTTAAACAAACCAAATGTGGTAGGTGTGGATACACCCTAAGAGTGGCAACTTGACTACATGTATTTTTGTGTATGTTAGGGCTGTGCAATTAATCGAAATTCAATTACGATTTTGATTATTACACGCAACGATTACAAAAATTATGCAATCGAGAAAAAACGATTATTAATTTTGAGTTGTTTTAATTCACGCGCACGCAAGCTCCCATGAGCTGCTCTGCCCCGCCCCCCTCTAAGCTACTGCTGCCTGCTAGCCGGCAGGTCCACCCCAAGAGGAAAGTTGTACCTAGCGGTCTGGAAAAATGGCAGGAGAATCACAGCAGAAGTGCTTGGTAAACAAAAAAGGCAAGTCCAATTCAATTGTATGGAATCACTTTGGGTTTGATGAAGAAGACGAAGAGCAAAAACACATCACGTGCAAAAAGTGTTTCGTAGTTGTGTCCGCACCGACCGCTAACACAACAAACCTTTGTCGCCATCTAAAGTTTAACCACCGCCACCTTTATCATAATCTTTATCTTATGAAAAACTAAAACGCATAAAAACAACTTCGTCCACAATGCAATCTTCAGTCTCCAAATCTCTTTACGCTGCAACTCCCGTATTAACCTAACCCTAACCCGTATAACCCTAACGTACGTATTCTACAGGGTGTCCCATAAGTCTCCATACATAGGAAAAAAAAAACGTTTCTTGACATAAACCATTTTTATTTATATAATATGCTCTATATGACTGCCATTTTGTCGAGAACACATTTCAATGCGTGTCCTCCACTGCTGAAGACCTATAAAGAAGAAATATAAAGAAATACATGTTAGAACCACATGTATTATGTTTCCTATGTATGGAGACTTATGGGACACCCTGTAGATGGCTGATGTATACAGAAGGTCTGAACTGAAACCTCACGGCACGCCACTGAATTTACTGTTTCATACTACATTGAACATACTTGAATTTATAATTTGCACTTTACGTGAGTTTTTTTTTTTTTTTTTTATTTTATTGCTACAGTTCTATGGCAAGTCTATAGCAGTTTAATTCCAGTGCACTATTTGTTTACAAAAGGAAACATACTTGAATTTACAGTACACTTATTTGATTTCAAAGATTTTTTTGTTTCGTACAAAAGTGAAAATACTTTGTTTTAGTGGTTAAAAGCTTTATTTATGTTTAAAGAGTATATTTTACATTGTTTTGCTAGAAAAAAATAAACAACTTTAAGGTTAACAAATAATCATTTTTAATAATCGTGATTTCAATTATTGCTAAAATAATCGTGATTATTTTTTTTTCTATAATCGAGCAGCCCTAGTGTGTGTGGTCGATCCAGGGAAAACATATTCAGAGTATTATTTCAGATTCTGCAAACGTGATAGGAATTCATCCCTATACGAGTGTTTGAAGAAGGAATCTATAGATGATTAATAACCATAAAGTCACACTATATCAGCTTGCATCTTGTAATTCTACTGGGACTCCGGCGAAGTGCCCACCCCCCACCCCCCACCCCCACATCAACCAGTCCAGGAATCTCTGAGCAAAAAGACGAAAATGTAAACAAGTTAGCGCTTTACAGCCGGTCTGTCATGCTGTCTTCCTACCTCTTTAATAGCTGTCTTTATGTTCCCGTCTAAAAAAAGAACAAGGAATCACAGGGAAACGCGCGGAGATCCGTATGAACTTTAGTATTTCATAGCAGGAGCTCCTCAAATCGACACCGCCCGGCCTCGGCGAGAACAGTAGGAGGCGTTCTTTCTCGAAACACGGTGCAATGACCCGTGATGGCAGAGCCGCCACTCTCCGCAGGAAGTCGCACAATTTCTTTTCCCCTCCTTAAACCTTACCTCCTAGTGATTAGATGAACATCTGCAAATACACAGTCCTCCCCGCTTCTCTTTTCATATTTTACACAAGCAAACTCCAGGAATCATTACCCAACATGAGCTCATCATTAGCACATTCATAATTCAGCGTAATGGATTATGTAATTGCTCCATTAATCAGGGGAGCCACCCCAGCATACTCTCCTATGCATTAGTTTAATTATGGGAAATGCCTTTGCTAAAATAGATGCTCTGTTTGCAGTAGCACAGTTTAGAGCAGGGGTGTCAAACATGCGGCCCGGGGGCCAAATGCGGCCCGCCAAAGGGTCCAGTTCGGCCCCTGGGATGTTTTTGTCAAGTGCAAAAATTCCACAGTCTTGAATTGAATTAAGCAAAAAAAATTAAGCTTGAATTAAGGAAAAAATCTTGAATTAAGCAAAAAAAAAAACACTTCAATTACGTAAAAAAAATCTTGAATTAAGCCAAAAAAAAATCTTTTTTTATTTTTTTTTTGGCTTAATTCAAGATTTTTTTACTTAATTTTTTTTTTTTTTGCTTAATTCACGATTTTTTTTTTTTTTTATTTTATTGAAGATTTTTTTTGGCTTAATTCAAGATTTTTTTTTTACTTAACTGAAGATTTTTTTGGGCTTAATATAAGATTGTTTTTACTTAATTGAAGATTTTTTTTGGGCTTAATTCAAGATTTTTTTTTACTTAATTGAAGATTTTTTTTGGGCTTAATTCAAAATTTTTTTTAATTAATTGTAGTTTTTTTTTTGCTTAATTCACCATTTTTTATTTAATTGAAGATTTTTTGGCTTAATTCAAGATTTTTTTTTCATTTAATTGAAGATTTTTTGGGCTTAATTCAAGATTTTTTTTAATTAATTGAAGTTTTTTTTTGCTTAATTCACCATTTTTTTTATTTAATTGAAGATTTTTTGGCTTAATTCAACATTTTTTTTATTTAATTGAAGCTTTTTTGGGGCGTAATTCAAGATTTTTTGGGCTTAATTGAAGATTTTTTTTTACTTAATTGTAGATTTTTTTGGCTTGATTCAAGATTTTTTTTTGCTTAATTGAAGATTTTTTTGGCTTAATTCAAGATGTTTTTTTACTTAACTGAAGATTTTTTGGGGGGGGCTTAATTCAATTTTTTTTTTACTTAACTGAAGTTTTTTTGGCTTAATTCATGTTTTGGTTTTTTGTTGGTTTTTTTTGGTTTAATTCAAGATTTTTTTCCTCAATTCCAGCTAATTTTTTTGCTTAATTCAATTCAAGACTGGAATTTTTTTGCGCTTTGTAAATTCATCCCAGGGGCCGGATTGGAACCTTTGGCGGGCCACATTTGGCCCCCAGGCCGCATGTTTGACACCCCTGGTCTCGCATTTGGCACCGTGGGAACTCTGAAGTTTTAGGGAGCATCTTGTGGCGACGACGTAAAGCCCCGAGTGCTTGCGAGACAGCTCCTCAATAAAGTGTGTCACGGAACAGCAGTCGCACAAAAAAAAAAAAAAAAAAAAAAAAAAAAAAAAGAAAAGTAGGCAAAAGGGCAAATGCCTTTTAGGAAACTGGTTGTCAAGCCCGAGCATCATTTTAGTCCCATAATTTAATGACAGTTGCAGGGAGCGAGTGATGAATATTCTAGCGATATATATTCAGTAGAACCAGCAGCAGATTAAGACACGTAGACGCCGAGGTACTTGTCATCTGATTCCAGCAGCTGTCATGACTTGTGAGGACTTCATGATTTTTTTTTATTTAACTGAAGATTTTTTGGCTTAATTCAAGATTTTTTGGGCTTAATTGAAGGTTTTTTGGGGCTTAATTCAAGATTTTTTTTTACCTAATTGAAGATTTTTTTGGCTTGATTCAAGATTTTTTTTAGTTAATTGAAGAATTTTTGGCTTAATTCAAGATTTTTTTTACTTAATTGTAGATTTTTTTTTGGGGGGGGGGGGCGGCTTAATTCAAGATTTTTTACTTAATTGAAGATTTTTTGGGGGGCTTAATTCAATTTTTTTTTTACTTAATTGAAGATTTTTTGGGCTTAATTCAAGAATTTTTTTTACTTAATTGAAGATTTTTTTGGGCTTAATTCAAGATTTTTTTTTACTTAATTGAAGTTTTTTTTGCTTAATTCCCCTTTTTTATTTAATTGAAGATTTTTTTGTCTTAATTCAAGATTTTTTTGTATTTAATTGAAGATTTTTTTGGCTTAATTCAAGATTTTTGTTTACTTAATTGAAGATTTTTTTGGCTTAATTCAAGATGTTTTTTACTTAACTGAAGATTTTGAGGGGGGGGGGGGCTTAATTCAAAATTTTTTTACTTAACTGAAGTTTTTTTTGGCTTAATTCATGTTTTGTTTTGTTTTTTTTCTTAATTAAAGATTTTTTGGCATAATTCAAGATTTTTTTCCTCAATTCAAGCTAATTTTGTTTGGCTTAATTCAATTCAAGACTGGAATTTTTGCACTTTGTAAAATCATCCCAGGGGCCGGATTGGAACCTTTGGCGGGCCACATTTGGACCCCGGGCCTCATGTTTGACACCCCTGGTCTAGCATTTGGCACCGTGGGAACTCTGAAGTTTTCGGGAGCAGCTTGCGGCGGCGACGACGTAAAGCCCCGAGTGCTTGCGAGACAGCTCCTCAATAAAGTGTGTCACGGAACAGCAGTCGCACAAAAAAAAAAAAAAAAAGACAAAAAAAAGAAAAGTGGGCAAAAGGGCAAATGCCTTTTGGGAAACTGGTTGTCAAGCCCGAGCATCATTTAAGTCCCATAATTTAACGACAGTTGCAGGGAGCGAGTGATGAATATTCTAGCGATATATATTCAGTAGAACCAGCAGCAGATTAAGACACGTAGACGCCGAGGTACTTGTCATCTGATTCCAGCAGCTGGCATGACTTGTGAGGACTTCATCCAACGGTGTCATGAGCCATTTGTCAAAGCGAACAGATAGAGGGCTCTACACCTCCTCCTCCTCCTCCTCCTCCGCCTCCTCCTCCTCCTCCTTACTATTGTTGGAACCTCAATGCGAGAGCCTGGCTGCAATCCTTTAGTTTGAGTGACATTTGACGATCATCACCGAGGGATACTCTTGTGTATTTTGGTCTCCTCACATTAACCCTTTCATACACAGCGGTCACTCCAGTGGACAGTTATTCTACAGCTGTTCTCTTGTATATTCATAGGTTTTGTTGTTTTAGTTCCATATCAACCAAACACAGAGGACACTTCTGCACCATCCCATACACTGACATTCAGACCATTACTGTAACTTTGCTGCTTTGGATAAACCTGATCTGCAGAAACATGTTTGAGTGGAAATCAATTGCTAATTGTTTTTAGATCGCAATTAACACTGTTCTTAAACTTTTTTTTGTTTTTTCTGCATAGTATATCCCTAAAGTGAGTTATAACTAATATTAGAGTACGTTAAAATGTGAGAAAACATCAGATTATGTGTGTTACAAATGTTTTTATTTCATAGTTTTCACACAGTATATCACGTTAAATACATGCTTCTTTGCTTCAAAAATTAAACATATGGTTTCCAGCTGAATGGACTTTTTTTTTTTAAATCCATGAAAAATAGGTTCATTAAAAAAATTTTCATTGTTTTTTTTAATGGCTACAGAGGAATAAATATAGGACCAATGGCCTTATGGTTTACCGGCACTTCCTATCTCTTATGATGGGGAAATTTTTGAAAGTCGCATCAAATCCAGAATCAGAGCTGGATCCAAATAATTTCACTAACTTTTGTTGACATCATCATAAAGAAGCTGTATGCCAAGTTTGAAGTCAATCGGAATTGTAGTTTCGAAGAATGAATGAATGAATGAATGAATGAATGTTTTTATTATTGTGTCTTGCATAGACGATTGAAATTTTTGTAACGGATGACAGACGACAGACAACGACAGACAACAGATGATGACAGACAATGACGACAGACGATGAAAGGCGACAGACAACGACAGATGATGACAGACGACAATGACAGATGACAACAGACGACGCCGGACAATGACAGACGACGAAAGACGACAACAGACGACTGACGATGACAGACGACAGACAACAGATGATGACAGACGACTACAGACGATGACAGACAATGACAGACGATTACAGATAATGACAGACGACGACAGACGATGACAGACGACGACAGACGATGACGGACAATGACAGACGACAACAGATGATGACAGACAATGACGACAGACGATGACGACAAGCGATGAAAGATGATGACAGGCGACAGACAACGACAGACGATGACAGACGACAGACAACGATAGACGACGACAGACAATGACAGATGACTGACGATGACAGACGATGACGACAGATGATGACGACAGGCAATGACAGACGACGACAGACAACAGACCATGACAGACGACTACAGACGATGACGACAGACGACAACAGACGATGACGGACAATGACAGACGACAACAGATGATGACAGACAATGACGACAGACGATGACGACAAGCGATGAAAGATGATGACAGGCGACAGACAACGACAGACGATGACAGACGACAGACAACGATAGACAACGACAGACAATGACAGATGACTGACGATGACAGACGATGACGACAGACGATGACGACAGGCAATGACAGACGACGACAGACAACAGACCATGACAGACGACTACAGACGATGACGACAGACGACAACAGACGATGACGGACAATGACAGACGACAACAGATGATGACAGACAATGACGACAGACGATGACGACAAGCGATGAAAGATGATGACAGGCGACAGACAACGACAGACGATGACAGACGACAGACAACGATAGACGACGACAGACAATGACAGATGACTGACGATGACAGACGATGACGACAGACGATGACAACAGGCAATGACAGACGACGACAGACAACAGACCATGACAGACGACTACAGACGATGACGACAGACGACAACAGACGATGACGGACAATGACAGACGACAACAGATGATGACAGACAATGACGACAGACGATGACGACAAGCGATGAAAGATGATGACAGGCGACAGACAACGACAGACGATGACAGACGACAGACAACGATAGACGACGACAGACAATGACAGATGACTGACGATGACAGACGATGACGACAGACGATGACGACAGGCAATGACAGACGACGACAGACAACAGACCATGACAGACGACTACAGACGATGACGACAGACGACAACAGACGATGACAGACGACGACGACAGGCAACGCCGGAGGCTGCATGACGACAGTAGCTTACAGCCTATCGGCCGGTAAGCTAAAAACACTCAGGACAAAAAATCTTTACTAAGGTTCTCATAATTCATGCATGAAAGGGTTAAAAAATAAAAATAACCAAGGTCAGTGACAGGCACAGCCCGATAAGAACTCCAGAAATCTCAGGCACTGCTGTTACATAAGAAATCAGTCTTCATATACAGAAATTGCAGTGTACTTATCAGTTATTTTCCCTGCCTGCTTTCCTCCCCCAGATTCTACTTAGGGCTATTTCTTTCTTACTTTTTGCCTTGTTGCGGCACTTGAAGGGAGAGTGGGAGAGCCTGAAAATTAATATGTATTTTATACTGCTGGATATACAGGCCAGCATAAACCTCAAATCCAAATTGGGCCCGAGTGGTTGGTCTTTCAGTCTCTACCTACACAAAAACAAACAACTAAATGGTTTGTGGTTACTGTCAAGATGTTGGCAAATCTTCACAAGGCTTAAAGCCCGCTGCCAATAACTCAGTCCGGGCCAAAAAAAGAAGACGGGAGAAAGACCGAGAGAGAATGTTTTTCCATTGTAAGAAATGCCTAATGTAATGCCTCGGAGAAAAAAAAAAAAAAAGAGAAAGAAAAGCTTACACGTTCACCTCATTGAAGTGACATTTAAATAAGCAGAAGCCATTTTCTTCCTCCTGCCCCCCCTCCCCCTTTCTTTCTACCGTTCTTTCTCTGCGACTGTAATTTGAGGCTGTCACAAACAAATCCTCCTCGCAGACCTTTCCAAATGTCAGGTTCCGTCAAGCGGGATGACGGTCTCCTCAAAGCAGACCCTTGGAAAGTTTTGTCAAAAAAAAAAAAAAAAAAAAAAAAAGAAATAACAGAGGAGTTGGAGTGCACATGCATATTTATGGACAGTCACTGTTGACTCGGGGAGGACTGATCTGACAAAGTCGGCTCAACATTTACACCTGAGTTTGTTTATCTTTTCACCCACTGATATACTCCTGAATAAGAAAGTCTAGTCTGGCTTTTCAGACGGGGGGGGGGGGGGCTACAGACAGTGATCGACACTTTAAAATCCCTGCCTCTGCTACAACGAATAACACCTAAAAGTGTCACTAAACCAGCTTTACTGATTCGCAGGCCTGGGATGAGGGTTAATAAATACTGAATATCGGCATGGCGGCAGTTTATACCTTTAATCAACAATGAAGAAAAAATCCATTTCAACACTTTATACTATTGATTTCCTGCACATATGTTTAACAGTTGTTGGGGAACACAATAGAAAGAGGAAACATGTTAAAAATAGACTTTAAAGGGAAGAGATTACACTGGGTTACAAACAAATGTTTTTTGCAAGTTGTCTAGGTTTTTTCAACTGAATTCGGACCATTTTGGACCGCTAAATCCAAAAATCACGTCTGTTTTTCTCAATCAGGTCAGGTTTTTTTTTTGCTAATTTGATTTGGTAAAAATTTGATCTTCTCACAAAATTGATGACATTTTTGTGACTTTATCAGTTGATTTTTTTATATAGTTCTCACCCAAAATAGGTTTTAAGAAAAAAAAAAAAATCATTTGATCACTTGATTCCTGTTAGGTACAATGGTGTATTCACCGCAGATGTAGCAGAATACGTCAGGCTTATTTTTGCAAGATCTTCTAGTCGAAGCCATTTCATTCACCTGTAATATTAAAAAAAAAACAATCATAAATTGGCAAAAGTAAAATCTTCAGAACTCGTTTATTGCAAGAAATATGAAAGAATTTTGTATCATATGATGTGAAAATGCCCATAAATGTAAGCAAAAATGTTAAAAAGGCAGTATGTAGCATAGTTCAGAAAGTTGACCTGATTGAGCAAAATTAATGGGATTTTTGGATTCAGCACACCAAAATGATCCTAAATCAGCTCAAAAAACTTAAACAATGAATTTGTTGTTGACCAGTGTTATTATTATGTGAATTTCATGTATTGGAAAATGGAAAGGAAAATGTCTTTTTGGATTTAAGACATGTTAAAGACTGGATACATGACTACACTTCTATATTATACATTATTTTTAATTTACCTTATTTTAATGCTGTCAAAAGATTAACATTTTTAATCAGATTAATCCCAGGATTGATGTGCATTAATTTCAACTAATCACTATTAAATATTATTAATTTTTAATCTATATTAATTACGTTTCATTTTGCATGAGCGAACAGACTCAAGAAAGAAGGGAATATATATATCTGCACTTAACGTGTTTATTAAAAACCTTCAACAGTTTCAACAAAACAACTGTTCCATTTTTTTTTTTTTTTTTTTGTTCTTATATTTCCATCCAGAGGACCAACGTACTGTTTTGTGTCTTCCATCTTTATGGTTTGGTTCTGCTGCCTGTCACTACCGGATCAACTGCCCATTTGCACATGTGCGACGCTAACTCTACTTGGACAAACTGGATGCTAACTCTTCCAAAAATACATAAGTATGCCAAAGTGCAGCAGTCAGCTCTGTACGGATTTTGTGTGATGCCCGAGACACACACACAGACGAGTCGACTTCCCTTTTATAATATAGATTAGTATAAACTAAAAAGATGATGTAGAGTTCACACCTCTGCCAAGGCCCCACAGTCCTGGTATGCAAAATATAGAATAAAAATATGAAATACGCACAAAGATAAGAAAAGTGTGTGTGTGTGTGGGGGGGGATCCAGGCTCCACCCCTCTTTTTTTACGAATCTGCTCCAAAATCGAGTAAGTTCCTCCTTCACACATAGGGGTGTTAGAAAATATCAGTTCTGCAATATATTACGATATTTCATTTCACGATACTATGTCGATATTAAAAAGCACTGTATCGATATTTACCTCCGCCAAGGAGGTTATGTTTTTGCCAGGGTTTGTTTGTTTGTTTGTTTGTTTGTCTGTTTGTTTGTTTGTCTGTCCATTAGTGTGCAACATAACTCAAAAAGTTATGGACAGATTTGGAAGAAATTTTCAGGGTTTGTTGGAAATGGGATAAGGAAGAAATGATTAAATTTTGGTGCTCATCGGGGGTGGGGGGGCCCACGGGGGGGTGGGGGGGGGGCACTGATCAGCCTTGGCGGAGGTCTGCGCTCTCCAAGTGCTTCTAGTTTTAGGTATTTATTCAAATGCAGATATGGTGGAGGTTCATTGTTGGGTTTTTTTGGTTTTCTTTATTGTTCATATCTTATTCATTATCATTTAACACTGTTTTATTAAATAATTGGTTATTTGAAGCACTTTTTACTGTCCGAGAGGCAGATGTTAGTTCCTTTGTTGGGACAAAAATAATGTTCTGATGTTAGTTCTGAACTAATAGAATATGAACATTTGAACAGGGTCTTCAACTGTAATGTCTGCAAAACAGAATTTAAGTTTTAACACAAGAAAATTTTGTGATGCAGCATTCGATCCTGTTGTGATCAAATAAAAACGTGTTTAGTATTTGTGCATATTTCTAGTGTAATTCAATTCTTCAAGGAAATCATCATTTTAAAAAAAAAAAAAAAAGAAAAACAAAAAATGCCTCTTTAACAGTATCATGATATATCGTGATATATCATATCGTGATCCTAGTATTGTGATTTATATCGTATCACCAGATTCTTGCCAATACACAGCCCTAATCATCACCTGCTGTAAGAATCAATATCTAAAAATCGGGGGTGGATAAAGTAAGCCTTAACTCGTGAATAGGTGAATCTAAGTCAGCTAAAATGTACTTAGGGGGTCAAATGAGTGGCCATTTTTGTCAAAAAAAAAAGTTGTAAGAAATGCATAGAACTGTGTTGAAATAATGCTAATACATTTGTGCACAGACTACTGATATTATTTGACAGTTGAAGCTATATTTTCAGAAATATTGGATTTTGAATAGTACGTGTATGTGAAAACTTGCTGGTGGACGGACGTGACATTACCCATGATGCTCTGGTCAGTACCAGTACTTTATTAGTAATAAACTTATATACTTACTATTGCTAATTCTCCTCTTATTCATAAATGTTAGTATTGTGGATCTAAAACAATAACAGCTGAACAAAAACACAAAATGTGGCAGTGGACGGATGTGACATGGTTGTTACAGATTCCATCATACTGATGCTCGGCAGCCATGTCACCGTTTCCACTAATGATCCCTGTGCAAAAACTAGGATCAGAATTATTTATTGTATAGTTTATCATCATACCTAAGAGTAAATAACAATATAGAATTGTTATTTCTTTATAAAAATGCTTATTATTAGAAAACTGTTGATTTAAAAAAGTGACGTGTGACATTCTTAATGTATGTATCGGCGTAACATAAGCAGGATGGATCAGCACCATACTCCATATTGAACCTGTAAAAATAAAACATGTGATATGTAGGATAGAATCTGGGAAGAAAAACTGGGGAATCTAAAAGAATAGAATATTTGTTTTTCAGGTAAATTCAGTTCAAATATAACTTGGCCATTTGTGACATGAAAATATCGCATTAATTGTGATGAAATTGGACATTTTTGAGCTGAAAACATAGTTCATATGACCATCAACATGTTGAACAGAAGTGAAATCCTGTAAATTTGCAGAACTTGCATTTACCAACACAAAGTTCCTTTGGAGATTCACTCCTATTGATTTCTTATGCACAAGGACAGAAATAAGACCTCTAGGCAAATACACTGACATGGGCGAGAACATCTACTCATACATGTTGCTTTTGTTCTTTAATCCAGACAGAAGCTGCGCACATATTCAGCGCCATGTGTTCAGATTCGACATAATTTTAATAACCTCTGGCACGAAGAAAGTTAACAAGAAACTGTTAGCGGAGCGCACAATCTCAAGAGTCATTTTACTGCCCCGAGTGAGAGGGAATGAGATGAGGGAGAGTAAGAGGAGCTAATCAACTCTTACTCTTCAGTGGCATTTCATGCACTGTCTGCCATTGGTTGGGTGTTCACAAAGGGCACCCAGCATCAATAAGTCAGCACGCTGCTGAGGATAGGAGTGCATTCAGACTCCTCTAGCAATGAAAGTGAGACATCTTATAGCAGAATGAAATGAAATTAATGCTATAGAGGCTGCTTAGAGGGATAAAAAGAGTCTATAAGTGGGAAAAAAAAAAATGTAAAGAGAAGAGAGAATCTGACCTTAACAACAAGACGAGGTAGGGATAGAGCTGGGAAATCTGCATTTCTAAAGAAAACGCTGTCCTCTTCCTGCACCTTGTACGAGATGCAGAGCCAATCGAGGTAGTGGGCGGGGAGTACGACGGAGAGAGGTTAGAAGTGAGAGAGAGAGAGAGAGAGAGAGAGAGAGAAAAAAAAAGCCTCTTCTGCTTTTCATTTTCAAGAAGTTTTCACTGCCATCTAATCTGTGCCACCGCAGCTGCACATCGTGTCAACGCGTCCAAAAGGCCAGACTGCGTTTGGGGGATTTTTTTTTTTTTTTTTAACACCCCCTCCACTTCTCTTATCCTCGCCTCCTTGCATCAGGCACAGGATCTGAGGCTTTAATATGGCTGCCAGTGAGGCAACAGCCATTTAATAACAATGCAATAGTTCCTCCCAGCAGTAGTCCAGTGTCGCTCATACACCCCGCAGTGTGCAGATGGTACATTGTCTGCGGTTTCCGAAAACATTCTCCGTTCTGAGATGTTTTTCCTTTCTCCTCGCTGCCCTTTTTGTCAGCAATATTTAACTCTCATCTTGACAGAGAAAACATACAATTGCTCCGCCGGCCCCTCAGGTCTTATTTTGTAACAGGTCAGTTGAAATGCCCCCCCAACGCCGCCACTACTGCCACCGCCGCCACCGCCCCTTTTCCCCCTCTTAGTGCTGAGCTGAGAGTGTGTGTGTGTTTTTTTTTTTTTTTTTTTTTTTTTTGTGTGCATGTGTGGTTGGCGGTAAGCCTCTTGCCACCTCCCGCAGTGGGGGACATCTGGAGGAGGCGTTACCATGTACACAGAGAAAAGAAGAAGAGTTCAGGCCTGAAATATCATCCTCCAAGGACATAACTGGCTTTTATTAACATACAAAAGGAAGAAATATGGCATCGGAGATTTATTCAAATCAACACGGCTAATGCTGCCATAAGCCAGTCACCTTGCCAAGTTACCCTAAAACTCATTCTCGCAATTGGTGGCCCTTCCCCGTACTCACCGCTGAGAGCAATTAGGGCACATTTTGATGAAAATGACCGGTAATTCAGTGTAAGGGAAAAGCTTCAGAGTAACCATTCCACTAGGTAGATGTTCATTATGCGCCAGCAGGGAAGAGGCTCCTCTTAATAGAGTGCCAGACATAAACATCCCTCATCATCACCGGGCCTGCCATTTGATCTCACCTCTGGGGGTTCTGCGCTCGGCATCTTCATTCATTTCTGCAGTGTTTCACTGTCTGTTTACTCAGTAATGGACTCTGCCCAGAGAGTTGTTAAGGGGGAACAAAGTGAACGTGCCCGACAGTCTGCTGTGGCGGTGATTAACGACTGAATTACAAAACAACTCTGGGTCACCTTCTTTAACATGATGATGGATGATGTAATGTATGGATCTGATGGTTTTTGTTAGGACCCGGATCACAGGTGGAGCAACGCAGCGCCGCGTTTATCCCGTTTTGTGTCTCAAATTTGCCATGAATCTGCAATCGATAAACGCTGAGCTGTAATTAAAGCCCAAAACCAGACACTTTATGACTTCCATCATAAACATCTCACTGATGAGTGTGTGTGTGTGTGTGTGTGTGTAGACAACTGCATCCACCACTGTCTGTAAAGTGTTAGTTAGCGCTGCCCTAGTTCAGCTGTGTATGTGCCATCTCTCCTGTCACAGGCAGTTTACAAGACTGGGAACGAGGGCTGCCATCTGTCCCACCTCTATGGGGCGCACAGAGGGACGTTTTGCACAGTTTTGGCACGCCTGACTTCCCCTAATGCTGCACAAATGTTTAGAGACATTACATAAGCAATGAGACCTTCATGAGGGTGGAGTGAGAATGGAGAAGGATACGGAAAAAAATACGAGAAAAGAGAGATTAGAGAAGGCCGAGAGCGACTCTGGTGTTTTTATTCGACAGTGTGTTCACACGGACGTTAGCTTTGTGATGGTGTGGTGTGGGCGGGCTGCTATAGGTACAGGTAAAGGACCAAAAACAAGTGATAAATCCACTGCAAACACTAAGACATCCACATCTGGACTCTTTGTACTGAGGTGGCACAGGTTAAACGATGTATTCTAGCTTTTATTTAATTAGCTAATACAGCTTCTTCCAGGTTCTTGCAATGCAACAGCTCGGAAGCCATGAAATGATGATAAAAGCTCATGTGAAAATAATGATTTAACTGCATTAATTATGTGTACATGTTAAAAAACGCTGCCCTTGAGCATACTGAAAATAGAAAAAAAAAAAAATTTTTATAGCCTATGCATTGCAGAATTTACGGAATTTCCGCACCACGTCTCCAAATTTGCAAAAAATAACAATCAAATACTGACTTTACATCCTGTTTGTTGTAAATTAAAGACAAATGTGCATACAGTGGTGTGTTTCCTGCTACAGGTACAGGTAAAGAATCAAACACAAGCGACAAATCCAGTATGAAGGCCTTGCAAACACTAAGACAATCACATCTGGACTCTTTGTACTGAGGTGGCACGGGTTAAACGATACTTTCTTGCATTTATTTAATAATTAGCTAATTAGGTTCTTACAATGCAGTCACTTGCTTGGAAGCCATTGTGCATGTGAGTTTTTTTCAAAGCTAAACAACAATAAAAACCCATATGAAGATGATGATTTAACTGAATTAATTATGTGTACATGCTAATAAAAGCTGCCCTTGAGCATACTGAAAATGGGAAGAAAATGTTATATAGCCTAAGCATTGCAGAATTTACCAAATTTCCGCACCACATCTCCAAATATGCAAGAAATAACAATCAAATACTGACTTTACATCATAAATTAAAGACAAATGTGCATGCAGTGGTGTGTTTCCTCCTATAGTTACAGGTAAACAATCAAACACAAGTGATAAATCCAGTATGAAGGCCTTGCAAACACTAACACATCCACAACTGGACTCTTTGTACTGAGGTGACACAGGTTAAACGATGTATTCTAGCTTTTATTTAATTAGCTAATACAACGTCTTCCAGGTTCTTGCGATGCAACAGCTCAGAAGCCATTGTGCATGTACGAGTTCTTTTTAACTGTAAAATGACGGTAAAAGCTCATGTAAAAATGATGATTGAACTGCATTAATTATGTGTACATGCTAATAAAAGCTGCCCTTGAGCATACTGAAAAAAAGAAAAAAAAATGTTATATAGCCTATGCATTGCAGAATTTACTGAATTTCCGCACCACATCTCCAAATATGCAAGAAATAACAATCAAATACTGATTTTACATCCTATTTGATATAAAATGAAGATAAATATGCATGCAGTATGCAGTAAATCCAGTATGAAGGCCTTGCAAACACTAAGACAATCACATCTGGACTCTTTGTGCTGAGGTGGCACAGGTTAAACGATGTATTCTAGCTTTTATTTAATTAGCTAATACAGCTTCTTCCGGGTTCTTGCAATGCAACAGCTCGGAAGCCATGAAATGATGATAAAAGCTCATGTGAAAATGATGATTTAACTGCATTAATTATGTGTACATGTTAAAAAACGCTGCCCTTGAGCATAATGAAAACAGAAAAAAATGTTATATAGCCTAAGCATTGCAGAATTTACTGAATTTCCGCACCACGTCTCCAAATTTGCAAAAAATAACAATCAAATACTGACTTTACATCCTGTTTGTTGTAAATTAAAGACAAATGTGCATACAGTGGTGTGTTTCCTGCTATAGGTACAGGTAAAGGACCAAAAACAAGTGATAAATCCAGTATGAAGGCCTTGCAAACACTAACACATCCACATCTGGACTCTTTGTACTTAGGTGACACAGGTTGAACGATATATTTTTGCTTTTATTTAATTAGCTAATACAGCGTCTTCCAGGTTCTTGCAATGCAACGGCTCAGAAGCCATTGTGCATGTACGAGTTCTTTTCTACTGTAAAATGACGGTAAAAGCTCATGTAAAAATGATGATTGAACTGCATTAATTATGTGTACATGCTAATAAAAGCTGCCCTTGAGCATACTGAAAAAAAGAAAAAAAAATGTTATATAGCCTAAGCATTGCAGAATTTACTGAATTTCCGCACCACATCTCCACATATGCAAGAAATAACAATCAAATACTGATTTTACATCCTATTTGATATAAAATGAAGACAAATGTACATGCAGTGGGGTTTCCTACTATACAGTCATGGAAAAAATTATTAGACCACCCTTTGTTTTCTTCAATTTCTTGTTCATTTTAATGCCTTGTACAAATAAAGGTACATTTGTTTGGACAAATATAATGATAACAACAAAAATAGCTCATAGTAGTTTAATTTCAGAGCTGATATCTATCCATTTTCCATGTTTTTTTGATAATAAATAAAATCACTTCAGTTCTTACATCAATATCTACTGCCAAAACAGTGCTTTTAGGCATTCCATGTTTTCTTTTCTGTCTGTTTTAGTCACATGATACACACAGGAGTTAGGACTGGATTGCATAACCATTGTTTTTGATGACTTTGGATGGTCTAGCAATGTTTTCTACGACTGGTAGGTTCAGGTAAAAAATCAAACACAAGCGACAAATCCAGTATGAAGGCCTTGCAAACACTAAGACAATCACATCTGGACTCTTTGTACTGAGGTGGCACAGGTTAAACGATGCTTTCTTGCATTTATTTAATTAACTAATTAGGTTCTTGCAATGCAGTCACTTGCTCGGACGCCATTGTGCATGTATGAGTTTTTTTCAATGCAAAATGACAAAAAAAAACTCATATGAAGATGGTGATTGAACTGCATTAATTATGTGTACATGTGAATAAAAGCTACACTTGAGCAAACTGAAAAACAGAAAAAAAAAAATTATATTTCCTCCTGAGACCCAGCAATGCATTTTTGTCCTCTGTAGGGGACAAAAGTTTAACAGTTTTACTGAAAAAATGCTGTCCATTGCAAAGGACATTCCATTAAAAAATAAATAAATGAATAATTTAAAAAAAAAAAAAAATGCATCTGAAAAAACAGTTGCATGATGCAGTTTCCAATTAAGACAATTATGTAAATAAGCTGAAAAATGTTCACTTTCCTGGGGCTCAAGAGGATATGCATTGCAGAATTTGCTGAATTTCCGCACCATATCTCCAAATATGCAAGAAATAACAATCAAATACTGATTTTACATCCTATTTTATATAAAATGAAGACAAATGTGCATGCAGCATGCAGTAAATCCAGTATGAAGGCCTTGCAAACACTAAGACAATCACATCTGGACTCTTTGTACTGAGGTGGCACGGGTTAAACGATGCTTTCTTGCATTTATTTAGTAATTAGCTAATTAGGTTCTTGCAATGCAGTCACTTGCTCGGAAGCCATTGTGCATGTACGAGGTTTTTTTTTTCAATGCAAAATGACAATAAAAACTCATATGAAGATGATGATTTAACTGCATTAATTATGTGTACATGCTAATAAAAGATGCACTTGAGCATACTGAAAACAGAACATTTTTTTGCAGAATTTAGTTAATTTCCGCACCACATCTCCAAATATGCAAGAAATAACAATCAAATACTGGTTTTACATCCTATTTGATATAAAATGAAGACAAATGTGCATGCAGTATGCAGTAAATCCAGTATGAAGGCCTTGCAAACACTAAGGCAATCACATCTGGACTCTTTGTACTGAGGTGGCACAGGTTAAACGATACTTTCTTGCATTTATTTAATAATTAGCTAATTAGGTTCTTGCGATGCAGTCACTTGCTCAGAAGACATTGTGCATGTACGTTTTTTTTTTTTTCCTCCAGTGCAAAACAACAATAAAAACCCATATCGGCCAGAATACAAAACCTATCTGAAAAAAATCACTTTCTTCAGGAAACAAAAAAATGTTTAGTTTTACTATAGTATGGTCTTTGTTAAAGTCATCCAAGCATATTCTACTGTTTTCAGACTGTCTTTCTATGTTATGTGTTAACAATACATACTAGGTATACTAGGTTTAATGTGAAAACTCAAAATCTAAAAATCTGCAGATAGGAGGTTTTGTTTTTTGGCCATCGATATGAAGATGATTTAACTGCATTAATTATGTGTACATGCTAATAAAAGCTGCCCTTGAGCATAATGAAAACAGAAAAAATGTTGCAGAATTTACTAAATTTCCTCACCACATCTCCAAAGTTGCAAGAAATAACTATCAAATACTGATTTTACATCCTATTTCATATAAAATGAAGACAAATGTGCATGCAGTATGCAGTAAATCCAGTATGAAGGCCTTGCAAACACTAAGACAATCACATCTGGACTCTTTGTACTGAGGTGGCACGGGTTAAACGATGCTTTCTTGCATTTACTTAATAAGCTAATTAGGTTCTTGCAATGCAGTCACTTGCTCGGAAGCCATTGTGCATGTATGAGGTTTTTTGTCAATGCAAAACGACAATAAAAACTCATATGAAGATGATAATTTAACTGCATTAATTATGTGTACGTGCTAATAAAAGATGCTTTTGAGCGTACAGAAAAACAGAAAAAAATGTTGCAGAGTTTACAAAATTTCCTCACCACATCTCCAAATATGCAAAAAATAACAATCAAATACTGATTTTACATCCCGAGTTGAAGACAAATGTGCATGCAGTGGTGTGTTTGCTGCTTTAAGTCGAACCATCGTATCAACCAGAAACATTTTGCTTGTCATTTCCATTTCATAATCACACTGATGACACAGCAGCGATGCAGAGGTCTGACTGAAACCAATGAGGAAGCGTTTCCCCCATCGCTATGCCCATCAAAGCAGGAAGATGAATCCTAATTCGATGCATGAGGCTCTGATCTATTGTTTTTCGCTCTGTGTGCGCATATAAAAGATGAAAACCGGAGGGGGATCCTTCATTGAAACGCAGACCGAGTGTCCTGGGAGAGGTTTTAAGTAAAAAGACATGCGTTTTTTCCACTGAAAAGCTACCGCGCCCACACACAACTGGAAAAAACATCATGTAAATTCACTCCCCAAACTTATTTACTACACAGTAAACAATGGGACCGCACAAAGCAAATGGTATTCATGTATACATTCCATTTACCCAAACAACACCTCAACCCTGAACAGTGTTGTCGCAGTATGAGAATTTTCACACCTATTCAAGTTGTTCTCAGACTATACCAACACACGTTTCCACCCACAGAGACCAACCCTCGGAAACTACAGATGGACCGCTTTCAAAGATGTCTTTTTGGTCGCTAAGGTAGAAACTGTTGTGTTCGGAAGGACGGAGAACCGGTCGCAGATTTTCAGATTCATACAGATCATTCACTTCCAGGTAGGGATGCAAATTATCGATTAATCCATTAATCATTAGTTGGTTGTCCTTATTGATCGATTAACAATTCCTTGATAAGCGGCGATTTTCCTGAGAACCTGAATTTCTCTTTCAATAAGGTCTATAAGAATAAAAGCTAAATACTGTTTATATACTTCATGAAAAAAGCATGTCGTATTCATTAATGATGGATTTATTGAACCATTGGATACAGTCAGTGTTTCCTGTGGAATTCATCTGTTGATGTGGTGGTGTGTAATGGGGAGTGTGTTTCATCGGTGGGTGGGGGTGTGCGCGTGTGTGCGTTTCATTGGGGGGTGCACACACAGGCATTTCGTCAGTGTGTGTGGGGGGGGGTTACTCGGCCATACATGCGCAGTTCGGCCGGGGGATGTGCATGCGTGCGTCAGTTTCTGTCCTATTTATAATACTATGGGGGTACAGGGCGGTGCAGTCCGTGCCCCCGCATAAGTGAAAGTGAAACTTTTTGCACATTTATCTTTTCCCCACCTCCTGAAGTTTCGCAAATGCTCGACATACCTATGGCCCAGTGGTGGCTGCTCGTCTTTCAGACAGGGGAAGCTCATTGTTGGCTTACATAAAAAAAAAGTCAAGTTATTTAAACATAAATTCGTTCCTCCGTTCCTTTTTAAGAAAATGGTCAGAACAGTTGGGGGCGGGGTGAATCAGAGATGGTGAGTGTTGAGGAGAACAAACATGGAGGTCCTATGTGACCACTGACCAAATGTCAATGAGACGTTCTGTCTCCTCACTGCTTCATGTCTGTCCACACTCATGGCTGCTACTATTACTGCTCTGGTTACCCATGCAGCTCAACTACTTCCAGTTTTATTGATTACCCACAATGCCACGTGGGTACGGTGGTTCGTCAAGCACAAAAAGGCGCATGGTTCCTTGGTTTGTTTCGGCTCGAGGCTGGTTTGATTCACACCAGAAGTGAACTGGCCCTGCGTCCGTTTGGAAACAGAAACTTGTTTGGTTCAAATCAAAGTTTGCATGTTTGTATTCACACCTAAAAAAAAGTCCAGACTTTCCAGGGAAACAAACTCTGGTCCATTTTAAAGGGACCAAACAAAGTATTTCTGAATACACCCTTAACCCTACAACACCAAACATCATATTTGATACATAAGTTTTGAAGCCCTCTACATGATCAGTGCAACATTTTTTTTCTTGAAAAACCTGATGTATACAATTAGATACATGCAATACACAGACAATCCACCAGGAGGAGGAATTCATTCACCAGAGGCCATTCCAGTGACACTACAAGACCGTCATTAATAAGGAAGGACGCAGAACTTTGAGAATTTTGAAAAGGAATGACCAATTTGTTAGACATGTTTGTGTTATTTTACATTTTTGTTCGTTCAAAAATAATTTTTGAGCACAGAGACCCGATGTATCAAATATGATACCAAATTCAAACTCATACATGGGAATTGATATTTGAAAAACATGTGTTTTGGTTGTTCAAAAGGACCAATAAAGGCCCCAGTTTCAAAGAACTGGAATTTTCTGTCAATGATTTCATGGTTCAGGCTTTACAGGGTTGAATGACGTTATTTTCTTTGCAGTGTGGACATTTAACAGATACATTTTAACACATTTATGGCAACATAACTTAAGACCTACCATATCAAATTTAATCCATTTTAAAGGTTTTTAAGATTTGTGAATTCAGGACTTTTAAGACTTTTTCAGACCCTGTGGGAACCCTGTATATACCCACTACATAAATCCTCCACTATTACCGAGGCTTCTCCGTCATATCATATATAGCAAGTATTAGCGATCTCAACTTTGACAACTGGGACTATTCTCGTGGTCGCGAAAAGAGGAAAAAAATAAAATTAACACGACAAGAGTGAACCGCAGGACTTCCATCGTCTCTTAGAAACTGCAGCTCGGAGAAGACAAATGTGTCGCGTGGGAACGTGTTCATATGCAAAAGAAAAGACAAAAAAAGACACTTAAAGTTAATCACACAGCTGCAGAGGATGTATTATTGTTATTAAGACATACAGTCCTATGCAGACGTCCTGTTCCAACATTAGTTTGTTGGTTTCGTAAAGTTCTAATGTCCACACACTGTATTTAGATCCAATCTGATATATGTGAAAAACTAAAGGTTCAGGTTAAAAACAGCTTCTATAAACCAAAGTGGTTGTATTTAGTGTGACCTCCCTTCACATTTAACATATCTTTAACCCTTTTCTTCCAAAAATATGAACTTTATTGTATTAATTTTGTCATATTTTACACAAGGTTTCATTCAACACACGTTACGTTTCAAATTATTCGTGCTCCTTCTTGTCATGGGGTCAGAGGTCACATTAAATAGTGACTTTAACCTTTACAACATCTTTAATTCCATTTTTTTTCTGTGTCTTTGAAGGTTGTGATCGTATTTCCTGTATTTTCTTCTGTATGAGAAATAAATAGACACATTCATCTCAACCCTGAAGACATGACAAAGCTAAAGGCGGAATCAGACTTCTACGCGGTGAAGTGTTCGCAGTAAAACGGACAGAAATCAATAGTTTGATAAAGAACCGGACTGGTGTCAATGAAACCGTCCCCATTCACACATTAATAAATCAAACCTTTAAACGGCTGCCTTTGAGAGAACAACACCGTGCAATCTCCTTGAAAATATACTCAGCCACTACTTGAGCACATCCTCTCCAACCTGAACTGTCCAATTAGACGATTTCTTTTCACGGTAGCCTCGACGGCCCTGGTTATACTTGGACTACATTGATAATCACAAGTGTTCATTGTTGTTGTGCGGTTAATACACAAAAGCATGGGATGGAAATTGTGGTGTGACGGTGGGTTTTTGACCTGGAGGTGCGAAAAAGTGGGTGTGAATGTTGGATTTTCCATTTCAGGGACTAAGGAATTGCCAGACAGTGCCCCTCAGCTCCTATTTAACGGCGTTTCTGCAGCTATTCAAGCCTTCAATAAGCACTTCGAATAAAATACGTATGAACCACCCGTCCTTTCCTCACTTTCTCTTTTTTCCCAGTGTCCTCTTTTTTTAATAAACGACTCCCACCGTCTTGGTAAAAGGCTTCTGTGTCAAACAGGAGCAGATGGTGAGAATAGAGCTATAACACAGAGTGGTCAGGACTAAATGTTATCGCTTCAGTGTTTAGTAACGTCGGCTTTCGGAGGCGGCGACGTATCTACGAGATGAACCGAGACGAACTGGCAGCGATCGGAACAAAAGGTGCATAAAGGTGAGTAATTGGGGTAATGGGGCGGCCATAGAGCAGGTTGTCCAATAACCGAAGAGTTGGTTCGAATCCCGCTTTGTCCTAGTTATGTGCCAACGCAAACAAGAACCAAAGGCCCAAATCACAATAGCATAAACCAGGGGTGTCAAACATGCGGTCTGGAGGCCAAATGCGGCCCGCCAAAGGGTCCAGTTCGGCCCCTGGGATGTTTTTGCCAAGTGCAAAAATTCCACTGTCTTGAATTGAAATAAGGAAAAAAAAAAATTAGCTTGAATTAAGGAAAAAAATCTTGAATTAAGCCAAAAAAAAATCTCAAATTTAGCAAAAAAAAATCTTGAATTAATCCCAAAAAAATCTTCAATTAAGTTAAAAAAAAAAAATCTTGAATTAAACCAAAAAAATCTTCAATTAAGTAAAAAAATATAAATAATGAATTAATCCCAAAAAAATCTTCAATTAAGTAAAAAAAAAATCTTCAATTAAGTAAAAAAAAATCTTCAATTAAGAAAAAAAAAAAAAAATCTTCCATTAAGTAAAAAATCTTGAATTAAGCCAAAAAAATCTAGAATTAACAACTTCTTTTTTTTCTTTGTTTTAGTGCAAAAAATAACATTAAATTACAAAAGTATTTACATTTACAATCTATCCTGTAACACTAAAATGTGAATAACCTGAACAAATATGAACAACCTGAAACGTCTAAAGAAAATTCAGCACAATTTGAACGATTTTTCTTCCTGTTCCTCAGTGTTTAGTGTCTTTGTAGATCTGATCCATAATGCACATGCAGAAATGATAAGTTGAGGAATAATATTGTTAAAATTGCACTAAATTTCTTAGTTTTTTTATTTGAATTTCTTTTTTTTTTTTTTTTTTTTTTTTTGGGATAGTTTATAAAAGTATTTTCATAATTTAATGGGGGGTTTTTTACACTAAAACAAAGACAAAAATTTGGAGTTGTCATTATTTCTAGGTTATTTTGTTATTATTTTTCTGGTCCGGCCCACTTCCGATCACATTTAGCTGAATATGGCCCCTGAACTAAAATGAGTTTGACACCCCTGGCTTAAACCCTCCCTTCTGTCTGGCCCACCCTCCTGAGCCGACTATAAGACACCAGGGCTGTAAGAAAATATCGGTTCCTCAATATATCATGATATTTCACTTCACGATACTGTGTCGATATTAAAAAGTACTGTATGGATATTTTTAGGTATTTATTCAAATGCAGATATGGCAGAAATTCATTTTCGAATAAAATACGTATGAACCACCCGTCCTTTCCTCACTTTCTCTTTTTTCCCAGTGTCCTCTTTTTTAATAAACGACTCCCACCGTCTTGGTAAAAGGCTTCTGTGTCAAACAGGAGCAGATGGTGAGAATAGAGCTATAACACAGAGTGGTCAGGACTAAATGTTATCGCTTCAGTGTTTAGTAACGTCGGCTTTCGGAGGCGGCGACGTATCTACGAGATGAACCGAGACGAACTGGCAGCGATCGGAACAAAAGCTGCAAAAAGGTGAGTAATTGGGGTAATGGGGCGGCCATAGAGCAGGTTGTCCAATAACCGAAGAGTTGGTTCGAATCCCGCTTTGTCCTAGTTATGTGCCAACGCAAACAAGAACCAAAGGCCCAAATCACAATAGCATAAACCAGGGGTGTCAAACATGCGGCCTGGAGGCCAAATGCGGCCCGCCAAAGGGTCCAGTTCGGCCCCTGGGATGTTTTTGCCAAGTGCAAAAATTCCACTGTCTTGAATTGAAATAAGGAAAAAAAAAATTAGCTTGAATTAAGGAAAAAAATCTTGAATTAAGCCAAAAAAAAATCTCAAATTTAGCAAAAAAAAATCTTGAATTAATCCCAAAAAAATCTTCAATTAAGTTAAAAAAAAAAAAATCTTGAATTAAACCAAAAAAATCTTCAATTAAGTAAAAAAATATAAATATTGAATTAATCCCAAAAAAATCTTCAATTAAGTAAAAAAAAAATCTTCAATTAAGTAAAAAAAAATCTTCAATTAAGAAAAAAAAAAAAAATCTTCCATTAAGTAAAAAATCTTGAATTAAGCCAAAAAAATCTAGAATTAACAACTTCTTTTTTTTTTCTTTGTTTTAGTGCAAAAAATAACATTAAATTACAAAAGTATTTACATTTACAATCTATCCTGTAACACTAAATGTGAATAACCTGAACAAATATGAACAACCTGAAACGTCTAAAGAAAATTCAGCACAATTTGAACGATTTTTTCTTCCTGTTCCTCAGTGTTTAGTGTCTTTGTAGATCTGATCCATAATGCACATGCAGAAATGATAAGTTGAGGAATAATATTGTTAAAATTGCACTAAATTTTCTTAGTTTTTTTATTTGAATTTCTTTTTTTTTTTTCTTTTTTTTTTTGGGATAGTTTATAAAAGTATTTTCATAATTTAATGGGGGGTTTTTTACACTAAAACAAAGACAAAAATTTGGAGTTGTCATTATTTCTAGGTTATTTTGTTATTATTTTTCTGGTCCGGCCCACTTCCGATCACATTTAGCTGAATATGGCCCCTGAACTAAAATGAGTTTGACACCCCTGGCTTAAACCCTCCCTTCTGTCTGGCCCACCCTCCTGAGCCGACTATAAGACACCAGGGCTGTAAGAAAATATCGGTTCCTCAATATATCATGATATTTCACTTCACGATACTGTGTCGATATTAAAAAGTACTGTATGGATATTTTTAGGTATTTATTCAAATGCAGATATGGCAGAAATTCATTTTCGAATAAAATACGTATGAACCACCCGTCCTTTCCTCACTTTCTCTTTTTTCCCAGTGTCCTCTTTTTTTAATAAACGACTCCCACCGTCTTGGTAAAAGGCTTCTGTGTCAAACAGGAGCAGATGGTGAGAATAGAGCTATAACACAGAGTGGTCAGGACTAAATGTTATCGCTTCAGTGTTTAGTAACGTCGGCTTTCGGAGGCGGCGACGTATCTACGAGATGAACCGAGACGAACTGGCAGCGATCGGAACAAAAGCTGCAAAAAGGTGAGTAATTGGGGTAATGGGGCGGCCATAGAGCAGGTTGTCCAATAACCGAAGAGTTGGTTCGAATCCCGCTTTGTCCTAGTTATGTGCCAACGCAAACAAGAACCAAAGGCCCAAATCACAATAGCATAAACCAGGGGTGTCAAACATGCGGCCTGGAGGCCAAATGCGGCCCGCCAAAGGGTCCAGTTCGGCCCCTGGGATGTTTTTGCCAAGTGCAAAAATTCCACTGTCTTGAATTGAAATAAGGAAAAAAAAAATTAGCTTGAATTAAGGAAAAAAATCTTGAATTAAGCCAAAAAAAAATCTCAAATTTAGCAAAAAAAATCTTGAATTAATCCCAAAAAAATCTTCAATTAAGTTAAAAAAAAAAAAATCTTGAATTAAACCAAAAAAATCTTCAATTAAGTAAAAAAATATAAATATTGAATTAATCCCAAAAAAATCTTCAATTAAGTAAAAAAAAAATCTTCAATTAAGTAAAAAAAAATCTTCAATTAAGAAAAAAAAAAAAAATCTTCCATTAAGTAAAAAATCTTGAATTAAGCCAAAAAAATCTAGAATTAACAACTTCTTTTTTTTTCTTTGTTTTAGTGCAAAAAATAACATTAAATTACAAAAGTATTTACATTTACAATCTATCCTGTAACACTAAAATGTGAATAACCTGAACAAATATGAACAACCTGAAACGTCTAAAGAAAATTCAGCACAATTTGAACGATTTTTCTTCCTGTTCCTCAGTGTTTAGTGTCTTTGTAGATCTGATCCATAATGCACATGCAGAAATGATAAGTTGAGGAATAATATTGTTAAAATTGCACTAAATTTTCTTAGTTTTTTTATTTGAATTTCTTTTTTTTTTTTCTTTTTTTTTTTGGGATAGTTTATAAAAGTATTTTCATAATTTAATGGGGGGTTTTTTACACTAAAACAAAGACAAAAATTTGGAGTTGTCATTATTTCTAGGTTATTTTGTTATTATTTTTCTGGTCCGGCCCACTTCCGATCACATTTAGCTGAATATGGCCCCTGAACTAAAATGAGTTTGACACCCCTGGCTTAAACCCTCCCTTCTGTCTGGCCCACCCTCCTGAGCCGACTATAAGACACCAGGGCTGTAAGAAAATATCGGTTCCTCAATATATCATGATATTTCACTTCACGATACTGTGTCGATATTAAAAAGTACTGTATGGATATTTTTAGGTATTTATTCAAATGCAGATATGGCAGAAATTCATTTTCGAATAAAATACGTATGAACCACCCGTCCTTTCCTCACTTTCTCTTTTTTCCCAGTGTCCTCTTTTTTTAATAAACGACTCCCACCGTCTTGGTAAAAGGCTTCTGTGTCAAACAGGAGCAGATGGTGAGAATAGAGCTATAACACAGAGTGGTCAGGACTAAATGTTATCGCTTCAGTGTTTAGTAACGTCGGCTTTCGGAGGGCGGCGACGTATCTACGAGATGAACCGAGACGAACTGGCAGCGATCGGAACAAAAGCTGCAAAAAGGTGAGTAATTGGGGTAATGGGGCGGCCATAGAGCAGGTTGTCCAATAACCGAAGAGTTGGTTCGAATCCCGCTTTGTCCTAGTTATGTGCCAACGCAAACAAGAACCAAAGGCCCAAATCACAATAGCATAAACCAGGGGTGTCAAACATGCGGCCTGGAGGCCAAATGCGGCCCGCCAAAGGGTCCAGTTCGGCCCCTGGGATGTTTTTGCCAAGTGCAAAAATTCCACTGTCTTGAATTGAAATAAGGAAAAAAAAAATTAGCTTGAATTAAGGAAAAAAATCTTGAATTAAGCCAAAAAAAAATCTCAAATTTAGCAAAAAAAAATCTTGAATTAATCCCAAAAAAATCTTCAATTAAGTTAAAAAAAAAAAAATCTTGAATTAAACCAAAAAATCTTCAATTAAGTAAAAAAATATAAATATTGAATTAATCCCAAAAAATCTTCAATTAAGTAAAAAAAAAATCTTCAATTAAGTAAAAAAAAATCTTCAATTAAGAAAAAAAAAAAAAATCTTCCATTAAGTAAAAAATCTTGAATTAAGCCAAAAAAATCTAGAATTAACAACTTCTTTTTTTTTTCTTTGTTTTAGTGCAAAAAATAACATTAAATTACAAAAGTATTTACATTTACAATCTATCCTGTAACACTAAAATGTGAATAACCTGAACAAATATGAACAACCTGAAATGTCTGTAGAAAATTCAGCACAATTTGAACTATTTTTCTTCCTGTTCCTCAGTGTTTAGTGTCTTTGTAGATCTGATCCATAATGCACATGCAGAAATGATAAGTTGAGGAATAATATTGTTAAAATTGCACTAAATTTTCTTAGTTTTTTTATTTGAATTTCTTTTTTTTTTTCTTTTTTTTTTTGGGATAGTTTATAAAAGTATTTTCATAATTTAATGGGGGGTTTTTTACACTAAAACAAAGACAAAAATTTGGAGTTGTCATTATTTCTAGGTTATTTTGTTATTATTTTTCTGGTCCGGCCCACTTCAGATCACATTTAGCTGAATATGGCCCCTGAACTAAAATGAGTTTGACACCCCTGGCTTAAACCCTCCCTTCTGTCTGGCCCACCCTCCTGAGCCGACTATAAGACACCAGGGCTGTAAGAAAATATCGGTTCCTCAATATATCATGATATTTCACTTCACGATACTGTGTCGATATTAAAAAGTACTGTATGGATATTTTTAGGTATTTATTCAAATGCAGATATGGCAGAAATTCATTTTCGAATAAAATACGTATGAACCACCCGTCCTTTCCTCACTTTCTCTTTTTTCCCAGTGTCCTCTTTTTTTAATAACGACTCCCACCGTCTTGGTAAAAGGCTTCTGTGTCAAACAGGAGCAGATGGTGAGAATAGAGCTATAACACAGAGTGGTCAGGACTAAATGTTATCGCTTCAGTGTTTAGTAACGTCGGCTTTCGGAGGCGGCGACGTATCTACGAGATGAACCGAGACGAACTGGCAGCGATCGGAACAAAAGGTGCAAAAAGGTGAGTAATTGGGATGATTGGGGTAATGGGGCGGATGTGGGTCAGGAGGTAGAGCCAATAACGTCCAAAAACATCCAATAATGGAAGAGTTGGTTCGAATCCCGCTTTGTCCTAGTAATAGCATAATAGCATAAACCAGGGGTGTCAAACATGCGGTCTGGAGGCCAAATGCGGCCCGCCAAAGGGTCCAGTTCGGCCCCTGGGATGTTTTTGCCAAGTGCAAAAATTCCACAGTCTTGAACTGAATTAAGGAAAAAAAATTTTTTAGCTTAAATTAAGGAAAAAATCTTGAATTAAGCAAAAAAAACCAAACCCAAATTTAGCAAAAAATCTTGAATTAAGCCCAAAAAAATCTTCAATTAAGTAAAAAAGAAAAAATCTTGAATTAAGCCGAAAATATCTTAAATGAAGTAAAAAAAATCTTGAATTAAACCCAAAAAAAATCTTCAATTAAGTTTAAAAAAAAAAACAAAACTTGAATTAAGCCGAAAAATATCTTCAATTAAGTAAAAAAAAATCTTGAATTAAACCAAAAAACATTTTCAATTAAGTAAAAAAAAATCTTGAATTAAGCCCCCCAAAAAATCTTCAATTACGTAAAAGAGCGGGTCGTCCACTAACCGAAGAGTTGGTTCGAATCCCACTTTGTCCTAGTTATGTGCCAACGCAGACAAGAACCAAAGGCCCAAATCGCAATAGCATAAACCAGGGGTGTCAAACATGCGGCCCGGGGGCCAAATGTGGCCCACCACACACAAGCACAATCAATACACGACAGGTTTTTGTCTCCAAAGGAATAACTTTCAATTTTGCGATTTTTCACCATTTCCAGAGTGCAAAATCCTAATAAATCAAATTCATTCCATATATTTCCTTGTCCTACATTTAGCACAGGGGTGTCAAACTCATTTTCTTTCAGGGGCCATATTCAGCCCAATTTGATCTCCAGCGGGCCGGACCAGTAAAATTATAGCATAATAACCTATAAATAATGACAACTCCAAATTTTTTAGTGCAAAAAATAACATTAAATGATGAAACTATTTCTATCCAAAACAAAAAAGATGTGAAAACCCTGAAAAAACTGAAATTTCAGAAGAAAAATAAGTACAATTTTATCAATATTAGGCCTCAACTTATGATTCATACATGTGCATTACAGATCAGATCTACCAAGACACAAAACAGGCAGAATATTGTTAAAATTGCACTTATTTTTCTTTACACATTCCAGGTTGTTCATATTTGTTCAGGTTATTGACATTTCCTTGTTAAAGGATATCAGAATTTAATGTTTTTTGCAATAAATCAAAGAGAGAAAATTGGTGTTGCCATTATTTACAGGCATAATATATATGTTGTTGTTTTTTCACATTAAACCAAGAAGAAAATTTGGAGTCATTATTTCTAAGTTATTATGCTATTATTTTCGAGTTTGATGCCCTTGACTGTTAATATCTTCAGGGTATTTTTTGCATTTTGCACTTTGTAAATTCATCTTGCGGGCCAGATTGGAACTTTTGGTGGGCCAGTTTTGGCCCCCGGGCCGCATGTTTGCCACCTGTGATTTAGCATTTTAACCCTTTCATGCACAGTGGTCACTCCAGTGGACAGTTATTCTACAGTTGTCCTTTTGTATATTCATAGGTTTTATTGTTTTAGTTCCATATCAGCCAACACAGTGGACATTTCTGCACCATCCCATACACTGACATTCAGACCATTACTGTAACTTTGCTGTTGTTGATAAACCGGATCTGCACTAACATGTTTGAGTGTTGAAGGGGTGGGGATTAAATAAATTAGACTTCCTCTCACTCCTTTTCGAATGTGCAAATGAAGTCATGTATATGTATAAGTTTTGTTTTTTTGTTTTTTTCCATGACCTCTTACTACCTGTTTTATTTCTAAAGACTAAGTAAGATTATTTTGTCTTGTTGCATATTCAAAATAAACTAAACTAAAAAAACAAAAAAAAATTGCTTGTTATTGTTACTAAACTGTAATTAACTGGGGTTTTTTTTAACAAAAAAAATTATTGATTTTTTTTTTTGCATATTATTTCCATGAAGTGAGTAATGACTAGTATTTGAGTTTGTAAAAATGTGAGAAAACAGCAGATTAGCAGCATTAAAAATGTTTTTATTTCCAATGGAGGGATAGAATTCAGGATGTGTACAACATGGAATATACCACTGCAGTGTTACAAATGAAAAGAGAAATATTTATGAACAACTGGACCCACATTAAGTCACATTTTAATTTGATGTAAGTGTTGTTGCTTTTTATTGTTGTTGCTGTTGTGGATTTCTATTTTGTTCTATCTCAGATTCTGAAAGAATGTCAAGGTTCTACCATGTTGTATTTTAATGGCTGATGTTGATCTCTCCTGAATATTCTGGTCCCTGTGGCCTTGGACTTGAAACAACCATGGACTACTACCCCCATTAAGACTGAGATGTGTATATCTATATCTATATCTATATCTATATCTATATCTATAGATATATATACAGGGTGGGGAAGCAAAATTTACAATATTCTGAGGCAGGGATTGAAAGACAGTGTATGACCAGTTAGTTTATTGAAAGTCATGAGAATTTATTTGAAGAAAGTTGACATAATAGAAAATGTTTTTATTCTATGTGTCCTCCTTCTTTCTCAATAACTGCCTTCACACGCTTCCTGAAACTTGCGCAAGTGTTCCTCAAATATTCGGGTGACAACTTCTCCCGTTCTTCTTTAATAGTATCTTCCAGACTTTCTCTTAATAGTTTTGCTCATAGTCATTCTCTTCTTTCCATTATAAACAGTCTTTATGGACACTCCAACTATTTTTGAAATCTCCTTTGGTGTGACGAGTGCATTCAGCAAATCACACACTCTTTGACGTTTGCTTTCCTGATTACTCATATGGGCAAAAGTTTCTGAAAAGGTATGGATAATAGTGTTAGGTATGATTATGACATCAGTATATGTTTGGTTTCAAAACAATTGACGCAGTGCCTGCTGAGAAAAAACAACTAAATGTTCATTGTAAATTTTACTTCCCCACCCTGTGTGTGTATGTATATATATATATATATATATATATATATATATGTATATGTATTTCTGTTATATAATGATTTGTTACAATGCACTGTATGTCTACACACATGAAATCTAAATAAAAAGAAGTTCAAAAAAAAAAAAAGTTTTTATTTCATAGTTTTCACACGATACATCAGTAAATCCATGTTTTTTTTTGCTTCAAAAATTAAACGCATGGTGTCAAGCGGACATTTTTGGAACTCCATGAAAAATAGGTTCATAAGAAAATTTTCAGTCACATTGTTTTTTTTCATGCCTGAAGAGGAATAAAAACACTCAGGAAAAAAAAACCTTAGGGCTTTCATAATGAGTGCATGAAAGGGTTAAACAAACTCTTGGATGTTGCTGGAAAAGGGCACTGTGGTAAAGCTGAAACCAGGCCTGTTTCCTGAGTATGTACAATTCGTGCAAGTTCTTAGAAATAAAAGATGCTATCGTCAAAGATCTTAAGATAACAACATGATCTTGTACAATATGATAGATGAACCTACTAATTAAAACGTTAAACATGTACAGCAGGAAAATACAACATGCACACAAACGCAACAGTAATATTAGTCAAAAACAATCATATAATAGTAAAAAACACAGCCTTACTTTTACTTTCCATACTGTTGTGAGTCTGTTAAGCGCTCCTGAAATGCACCAATTAGAAACGAATAACCAACAACTTGCAGATAATTAACTGAACCTCTCCGAATGCATTTTTCTCAAACGCACGCCAGCCGTTGCGTTTGCTCAAAGCGATGTGTTCTATTACAGCAAGCAGTGAGGAGGAAATGCTACCACTGATACCACCCCCCAGGAGAAGCCTCCAGCCCACCCACTCAGTACCAGCGCTGATCTCAATCACTGATGTTATCACTTCCTTGCGTCTCCGTGACACGTGCTGTACCGTTTCCTGACGGCGGTTCAACCCGATCGATGTGTAGGACGCTAAATGAGATGCGCCGATGTTTCCAGAAAGCGTCTGTGTTGCTTTGAAAAAGGCCAGAAAATGAGACGCCGGCGACGAGACGCTGCAGATAGTAAGTGATAAAGTGTCGTGTACAGGCCGAGCGCGCAGCGAGGGATCTTACTTCTGTTACCATGGTGGTCCTTCGCCTTTATTCCATTGCCGCGCTGCAACTAACCCATAAAGAGCCAAACAGCCACTGGAAACAAAAAGCATCTACTGATCTAAAATGTTCAATAACTTCTGAGCCACTAAACCTACTAACGTGATGAAATAATTAGTGTAAAATGCGGTTATTCATCTTTTCATGGTCGTCAGATATGACCCATTTGGATGTTCAGAGGCTCTGTTGTTACCGTGGAAACACCGTCATCTTCTACAACATTGATTCACCAGTAAAACCCATGGAGTTGGACCAATGACAGTGGATGGAAACACTTGGTTTTACATTCAATTATTGATATGTTTGCTGAAAAAGTCACTTTTTCATC
Source organism: Sphaeramia orbicularis (assembly GCF_902148855.1). Classification (NCBI taxonomy): domain Eukaryota; kingdom Metazoa; phylum Chordata; class Actinopteri; order Kurtiformes; family Apogonidae; genus Sphaeramia; species Sphaeramia orbicularis. The sequence continues at coordinate 7,897,105 of NC_043975.1, read as the reverse complement.
AGTTTTCTCTGTTTTTGATAGAATAAACCTCAACTTTAAACTGAGCTTTTATGAACATCTACATCAGGGGTGTCAAACATGTGACCCGCGGCCCAAAACCGCGTCAAATATTACATTATGTCTACAAACAATGACAACTCCAAATTTTTTTTTCGTTTTAGTGCAAAAAGTAACACTAAATTATGATATTTACATTAACACACTATCCTTTAACAATAAAATACATAAATAAGAACAACCTGCAATGTCTAAAGAAAAAGAAAAAGTCAAATTTTAATAATATTCTGCCTGTTACTAAATGTTTTTGCCTTTGTAGATCTGATGTGTAGCATGCATAAGCTGAAGCATAATATTGTCTGATTCACCAGTAAAACCCATGGAGTTGGACCAATGACAGTGGATGGAAACACTTGCTTTTACATTCAATTATTGATATATTTTGCTAAAAAAGCCACTTTTTCATCAGTTTTGTCTGTTTTTGAAAGAATAAACCTCAACTTTACACTGAACTTTTATGAACATCTGCATCGGGGTGGTCAAACATGTGGCCCACGGCCCAAAACCAGCCCGTCAAATATTCTTCTTGAGTTGTCATTATTCATAGCTTATTATGCTACTATTTTGTCAGTCGGACCCACTTGAGATAAAACAATAATATTAATTTCAACAATATTATGTCTCAGTTCATTATTAACATATATTACAGATCACAAATACACAAAACATTTAGTAACAGGCATAATATTGTTAAAATTGCACCTATTTTTCTTAAGGCATTTCAGGTTTTTCATATTCATTCAGGGATGGTTTTGAAAAGTAACTGTAATTATACTTCTTCCACATCAGCCCCTGTGTTTTCCTTATGTATGTACAGTATTTCTGCATATGATTGTGTTTGTGCATGTATGAGGAGAAAAAAAAAAACCCCAGCTCCTTCTCTCTACTGTGCACCAGCAGGATAACCACCGGATTTGTATTCAGTAATGAGGCATGGGTCTGGGAATAACGGTGAATTTGTAAGCAAGCACCATCTCCCATAATTCCATTTAGTAGTCCTGTAAACACTTATGAATGCAGGCGGTAGTTACGACAGCCCCCCCCCCCCCCCCCCCGCCTCCCCCCCTTCCCTGCCCTCAGCTCTCATCAGCCTGGTGCATCTCCAAAGAAACCAAGGGCAGGAGACGAGGAGATACTGCAAATCACATTATGGGACATGAAATTAATCCACCCTCCCCAAACATTTGGCCTTCACGCAGTTTAACCTTGAAACTGCTTTTTACTCCCTCGCATGAAGACTTCATAAACCCCCCCCTGCCCACCACCACCACCACCACCCTTCTTCTTCTTCTTCCATCATAGCCAAAAGAACCAGTCTGACATTACAACAATGGCTCTGCCGAGGTAATTATTCAATAGGATCCTTCACCGCGCTGATGATACGTTGTAATTTCATTTCACTTACGTCTGTTTCATAATGTAATACACAATTGAGCAGGGGCACTTTACCTCCCAAAAGACCACTTCCTCCTTAAGATAATAAAAGCCTTTTGTGCCTGCCTTTGAGAAATCCTTGGTGGATTATGTGAGTGAGGATTCAGGAGCACATCAATTAATATGCATTAAATGAAAGAGTATTAAGTTGTAAGAAAATAATTAATAACTCTAATTGCTGCGCTTTGCCCAACGCCCCGTCGACATCACACCTCAGCGCTAACAGGACTGTCTGCGACGTCGCCTGAAGGGGCTTAAGCACAAACGTTACTTGACCTTTTGCACGGCTGAAAGACAATGCACTTCCACTTTATTGCGCCGCCACCTCAGTACAGCCTTAATGTTGAGGATAAAAGCACCGAGCAGGGCCGTTCAACTCTGTTTTCCCATTGGCCAAATCCTCAGGTCCATGTTACGAACTGAAGGCCGGACCCCTGTAGTATTACTCTAATATCGGACGTACAATTAATAATTACTGCCATCACATTTTCTTTTTAGCTCCGCCAAGGAACGGCAGAGGTTATGTTTTTATGGGGGTTTGTCTGTTTGACTGTTAGCAAGATAACTCAAAAAGTTATGCACGGATTTGGATGAAATTTCCATGAAATCTTGATACTGGCACAAAGAACAAATGATTAAATTTTGGTGGTGATGGGAGGTCTGCACTCTCCGAGAGCTTTTCTTGTTTTTAATGCAACAATCATCTTGTTTATTGCTTAATTCAATATGTTTTTTTGCTTAATTCAAGAAAAAAAAAAATCCACCTATGGAACAAGTGAAAATTATTTCGGTAAGATTTCTTGAAAGAAGATTTTCAAGATATGTTGTCTAAAAATAAATTCTTATACTCTTCAGGTGATTGTCTTATTTTAAGTGTGATGAGAGATTTTGATTTGAAATGAGAAAAATACACTTGGTGAGATTTAGATTTTTTTTTTTTACAGTGTAGTATTATAATAAACTATTATTCATTTAGGAAAAAATGGCATGTTGAGATTAAAAATGTATTTTGCGAGAAGTATCCTGGCTAAGACAAGAGCAGAAGTTACAGAAAACAGAAATTCCATCCATCCACACTAATTTTGGTGGCAATCGGAGTGGGGTGGGGTGATGGGTGGGGCAGATTTTTTGTCTGTCTGTTTGACCGTTAGCGCGACAACTCAAAAAGTTATGGACGAATTTTGATGAATTTTCCAGGAAATCTTGATACTGGCACAAGGAACAAATGATTAAATTTTGGTGGTGATCGGAGGTCTGCACTCTCCGAGAGCTTTTCTTGTTTCTAATGCAACAATCATCTTGTTTATTGCTTAATTCAATATGTTTTTTTGCTTAATTCAAGAAAAAAAAAAATCCACCTATGGAACAAGTGAAAACTATTTTGGTAAGATTTCTTGAAAGAAGATTTTCAAGATCTATTGTGTAAAAATAAATTCTTATATCTCACTGAAAAGTTACTCTTCAGGTGATTGTCTTATTTTAAGTATGATGAGAGATTTTGATTTGAAATGAGAAAAATACACTTGGTGAGATTTAGATTTTTTTTTTTTACAGTGTAGTATTATAATAAACTATTATTCATTTAGGAAAAAATGGCATGTTGAGATTAAAAATGTGTTTTGCGAGAAGTATCCTGGCTAAGACAAGAGCAGAAGTTACAGAAAACAGAAATTCCATCCGTCCATCCACAGATGGGGCAGATTTTTTGTCTGTCTGTTTGACCGTTAGCGCGACAACTCAAAAAGTTATGGACGAATTTTGATGAATTTTCCAGGAAATCTTGATACTGGCACAAGGAACAAATGATTAAATTTTGGTAGTGATCGGAGGTCTGCGCTCTCCGAGAGCTTTTGTAGTTTTTAATGTGACAATCATCTTGTTTATTGCTTAATTCAAGAAAAAAAAAATCCACCAATGGAACAAGTGAAAATTATTTTGGTAAGATTTCTTGAAATAAGATTTTTTGCTGGTAAGGTTTAAAAGCTTAGCTTCAGCAGGTAGAGAAAAGAGAAATGAGCAATAAGTTTTGTTTTCACTTCTGCTGGCGGCGGTCCGCACCGCTCCGTACATCTGCTGGTATTCTCATTGTGTTTACGCATCCACCAGCACCTGGAAAACGGACGGAATGTGCGCAGAGGATGGACAGAACGCTGCGTCCGTATCTGTCTGTGTCTTTAACGTTACTTGCAGTCAGCGTTACTTTTATCACCGTCATTTATTTAGAAAAATCTCCACACTCTTCACACTCCACACACATTATTCCACCGCCGCATACCTGCTGCACTGAACTGGGAATGTCACACGGCTGTAAGTGGTATCGGTGCATTTGTATCAGATATCTTTTACGAGTACAAGTACACACACTGAGTCAGAGGTCGCATTAACTGGAAATATTCCGCCATTGACAGATTTTTTTTTTAAATGACGGAAAATTCTGAAGGCCGTCCGTCATTTTGACAGATTAAAACACTGAGGGTAATTGTTGTTTAGCTAACTTTAGCCAAAATTAGATGCTACTTTGCTAGCGCAAACTGTGCAGACAGCCGAGTCTCCTTAGTTACTTTAAAGTCCAGTAAATGTGATGGCACTGATAAACACGGTGAAAAAAGAGGGACTGATGTGGTGAAGGATGACGAACAAGCAAGTTAAACACCAGTTCTGATGGCATTTGGTGTGTTATACAGGGGTTGGACAAAATAATGGAAACACCTTCACCTCAAGATGATAATGCCCCAATCCATACAGCTAGAATTGCTAAAGAATGGCATGAGGAACATTCTAATGAAGTTGAGCATCTCGTATGGCCGGCACAGTCCCCAGACCTCAACATTATTGAGCATTTATGGTCAGTTTTAGAGATTCAAGTAAGATGTCGATTTCCACCGCCATCGTCTCTAAAAGAGTTGGAGGGTATTCTAACTGAAGAATGGCTTAAAATTCCTTTGGAAACAATTCACAAGTTGTATGAATCAATACCTCGGAGAATTGAGGCTGTAATTGCCGCAAAAGGTGGACCTACACCATATTAAATTATATTTTGTTGATTTTTTAAGGTGTTTCCATTATTTTGTCCAACCCCTGTATGTACGCATTTTCTACCTTTCATGTGTTATGGCACATCAGTTTGTGCCCAGATCTGTGCTTCACAGAACCTGAACCCAAACCCTCAGTCCATGGGATTTGACACTGCATGAACAAACACAAGGAAAGCTTAGAATGTCTACAGATAACACACCAATTAAAAGTGGAGTATATAATTATGCGAGTCGTGATATCATGTTGGTTTATCAGCCAGCAGCAACTACAGCTGCTGCATCACTGAGATGTTTTTGAACCTTAAATACTACTAAATAGATCTCATTATCATTAAAAAACAAAAATTTGAAATGACGGATAATAATATGTTATGACGGAATTTTTACGACCCTGTCTGTCAAAATGACGGACTATAAAAATGTCTAGCGCAACCTCTGCGCTGAGTATCGGAGCCGATGCCGATACTCGTATCGGTGCGTCCCTACCTATAACTATTATGAGTCTGTGAGTGTCCTATAAAGGGTTAAACTATTTATTTACCATTTGTGGGCCGGTCCATTTTGATTGACAGGCCGGTTCTGGCCCGCGGGCCACCTGTTGAATACCCCTGGCATAAAGCGACTGTTCCATCCAGTCCAGCAGCAGCGGATGAATTCCGATGTGCTCGCCAGCGCTAAAACCACATGAGGCTGAGCTCCACTCACTTCAGTCAGAACTAAATACATGTGTTTGTGTTGGAGAATACTGAAGATCTCCCAGACGAGGCCCTATCGCTGGATCTTGTCCTTTTGTGCGGTGCGGAGAATATCCGCCGGGTTCAACTTCCAACCCCCCCCCCCCCTTACACCGCTCCCGTTACCATGAAAAAGACATCCACAGCTCCAATTATCCTTTACCATTGTGTATGTGCACAAAACAAAAATCACTGCTCCTGTCAATAAAATTACAGCAGCAGGGAGTAAGCGATGACAGAGGGGGGGAAAAAATCTGATGGGCCTCGGTTTTCTCTTTTTCGAATGATGCGCAACGCCTCGGGAGAACAGAGAGGCAAAGGAAAAGGGGATGACAAGCAAAATGTTTCTTTGAGATATCTTTCCAATATACCATTTCTAAAGGTTAGAGGAGTTTTGAAGCCGTGAGAGAGTAACTCCAGCTGAGTGATGGCGCTTTTAGTCGCTGCGAGTCGACAAGACTAGTTTCCACCGCTGAGCTTTGCGCTTAAAACTTATTGGCTCTGACCGAGAGCGAGCCACGGCAACAGAAAGAATTACTGTCTTGATCAGTTTACAGTTCTACCTCCGCGTTTTTTTTTTTTTTTCTTTCTTTTTCTGAAAATTACCCCGGCTTTCAGCTAAATCAATCTTGCCTTTGGTTGGAGATAATGAGCACGTTCGCCGGGCTTCAAATGAACACCAGTGCTCCGAGGCTCCTCAGCTTCAACGCAGTCGCATCGCACCGACACTTTTGAGGAAGGCAGAGAGGAGTAGTCTTAGCCTTCAGAGACCAATTAAAAACACATATTCAAATTGACCTCAAAGAAGACATTCATTTACGGCGCTTCTCTGTTCCTATAGCTTCACTCGCCGGCACGCTCATCCCGACTGCGCTCAACTACGCCAAACAAACAATCATGACGGAAAGACAAGAAAAGAAGAAGAACCTCATCTGCACGGGATCAAAGAGTATATCGAGAGGTAGCGAGAACACGCAGATATACTAATTTCCACACAACGCGCCTTCACTCTCATTCAAAAGGATGTGAGGCAGGATTTCCCAGCTCAGTAACACAGTGTGCATACTATTAAAGAGCCTGCTGAATATTAGATCATTATCATCATTATCTTAGCAGCAAGTAAGCAAGCTGCAGAGGACGTATCTGCACAGTCGATAAGCTATTTGCCTTTTCTCGCCCGCATAATACTGTAAATATTAGAATTTAATTGTATTAGCATAAAATGCACAGGCGTAGTTACATTATTGGGAATATCGCTGCAGGCTGTGGTGCCGTATCTCTTCTTTGAGCAGGGATGGGAATTGAGAATCAGTCCCAGTTAAGATCTGGAATTATTAATTTCATTATTCCTTTCACTCAGCAAAACAGAAAATGTTCATCGCGATCTTAACTAGGCTGCGTAGTAGGTGGGCGCTCTAACGTGACCCCAGGGAGCGTTTTATAGTAAAGTGTTGGTCAGGTAAGTAAGAACTACTTTTATATCGACTTCCACATAAAATATCTCTACATATAACCTTTCCCAAGTGATTTATCACCATTTCCGCTCATATTATCCTCTGCAATTCGGGTTTTTCAATGAGAATTCCTATATTTTTAATAAACTGAATTTATAGATATTAATAACAAAGAGTAAATTCACAAGTTACTTTATCAAAACATCCATGTTAAATGGATTTATGGAAGTTTACCTGTGATCTTTCTCACTTTTTTTTTTATAATTTCATCACAAATGTCATTTATATATACACTTGGCCTTACCTCAGTTATTTATCATCATCCTTTCACTCAGCAAAACAGAAAATGTTCATCGTGATCTTAACTAGGCTATGAAGTAGGTGGGCCCTCTAACACAGTGGTTCTCAGTCTTTTTCTGTCGGGCCCCCCTTTGGAGCACGAAAAATCTCCAAGCCCCCCTCAACCCCAACAACATTGTATCTATTGTGCAATTATAACTTCTATTGAAAGAAACATCAATATCGTTAGAATACTTTTTGCTTTTCCTTGAATAATTTGTTGTGCAAATCAAAAATAACTTCGATTTTTGATTGAACAATATAAATGACCTCAACAAAACTGCTCCCTGAGACATTATTTTTCCAATTAAAAATAGGAAATGTGTAATTATCTTAACAACTATGACAATAAGATAATTTTTTTTGTAGAACGACAAACAAATTTTGGTAACAAAGATGAACACTTTAACAATATCAGTGGCTGCAATGAGCCTGTTTCCGTTGCACATCTCAGAACATTAAAGTGCAAACTGTACAAACTGTGCAAAACCACAAACATTGCACATTTTTCTTTTCCAGTCCAGTCCTTGTCCATTCTCCAAACCTAAACTCTTGGTCTAGTCTAGTCACAGATCACCATGGCAGTAGATTTGTTTGTTGTACGTCCCTAAAATGAGTCCAGGGTGCTCCAACGCTAAAACATTAGTTCCACCTGCTACATGTTCGAACCTGAAGGAAAAAAACAAAACACCTAGGAGTGATCCCATGCCCCCCCTGGAAAGCCTTCGCGCCCCCCCGGCGGGGCCCACCCCACAGTTTGAGAAACACTGCTCTAACATGACGTTAGACGGAGCATTTAATGAAAACTGTTGCGTTTAGTGATGTGACGTTCACGAACAAATCGAATCTTTTGAACGGCTCTTTGAAATGAACGATGGGAACCGAGTCTTTGTAAAGAGCCGTTCTTTTTTTTTTTTTTTTTTTTTTTTTTTTTTTAAAGGAGCGAGTGTCTGATTGCCTGTCAATTTAGCGTCACTGGGGAGGCATTGGGCAGGAGGAGAATGTTCGAGCAGAAAAAAAAGAGTGCTTGCGTATGTCTCATGGCAAGAAGTTAGCAAAAAAACAACAGTTTGAAGTGTGAGGTGAGCATACTGGAGGAGGCGGAGCTGGAAGACTGGTCGAAACCGGAGAAAAGTTTGAGAGTGAGTGAGTGAGCACCTGTGAGAAATGAAGGACTTTTGAAGATAGTCGTTAGCGGACTTTAACGTCATAATTCCATCCATATTGAAAATGTGTCAAAATCATTTAAGCCACTTTAAGGCTGAAATTTAAAGCCAACGTTATTTATTTGCACTTTACTTGTTCTTTTTTTCCTCATTCCCAGTTATTTTATCCATCCTAATGCAAACATATCACCTAGCTTTAGCATTAGCTTTAGCATCAGCACATAAGGAGCAGTGAATACCCATTGAAAATGCTCTGTAACAAATTACAGATCTTCATCAGCACCGTGGAAAAGGACGATGACAGGACAGTAAACCCATATGTACCTGTTTTAATGGTTTTTAGTCCAACGGCTTTTGGATTTTTGAATTTTTTATTACTTTTTGAAATTTTAATAATCCCCATTAGTGGACGTGTGGAGTTGAATTAATGAAGAATTCAGACCCAAGCAGAGCATTTACAGTTTATGTAGACCACAGGGAAATGTCTGAAAATGCACAATTCCATTTAAAAAAGCAAAATATCAGTCCTTTAAATTACCAATAACACTGGTCAACAACAAATTTATTGTTTCAGTTTTTTGAGCTGATTTCGGATCATTTTGGTGTGCTGAATCCAAAAATCACATTAATTTTGGTCAATCAGGTCAGCTTTCTGAACTATGCTACATATTGGCTTTTGAACATTTTTGCTTACATTTGTGGGCATTTTCACATCATATGATACAAAATTCTTTCATATTTCTTGCAATAAACGAGTTCTGAAGATTTTACTTTTGCCAATTTATGATTAATGTTTTTTTTAATATTACAGGTGAATGAAATGGCTTTGACTAGAAGATCTTGGAAAAATAAGCCTGACACTAATGCATCATCTCATAAACTGCAATTCATACCATTATTGTAACTTTGCTGTTCTTGGTTGGTTCTTGAGTGGAAATCAATTGTCAATATTTATTTTTTGCATATTATCTCCAAGAAGTGAGTAATAACTAGTATTAGAATATGTTAAAATGTGAGAAAACATCAGATTAGCTGCATTAAACATGGTTTCATTTCACTGTTTTCATATCACTGTATGATATTGGGTTTTAAATACATGTTTCTTTGCTTCAAGAATAAAATTCATGGTGTAGCTGAGTGGACATTTTTGTAACTCCGTGAAAAACAGATTGATTTAAAAAAAAAAAAAAAAATCAATCACATTGGTTTTTTTTTTCATGCCTAAAGAGGAATAAAAACACTCAGAAAAAAAAATCTTGATAAAGGTTCTCATAATTCATGCATGAAAGGGTTAATATTACAGGTGAATGAAATGGCTTCGACTAGAAGATGTTGCAAAAATAAGCCTGACGTATTCTGCTACATCTGCGCTGAATACACCATTGTACCTAACAGGAATCAAGTCACAAGTTTCATAAAGTGTGCTTACCAATCTTATTTTGGTATTATTATATTTTGTGAGAAGATCAAATTTTTCCAAATCAAATTAGCAAAAAAACCTGACCTGATTGAGAAAAACAGATGTCATTTTTGGATTTAGCGGTGCAAAATGGTCCTAATTCAGTTGAAAAAACCTAGACAACTTGCAAAAAACATTTTTCTGTAACCCAGTGTAAGTGACAAAGCCCATGTAACTAATCATTATATCAAATGTTTCCGCCAATGATCAAATCCAGAGACATTTCTTTTTCCTCCATATATAAAAGCCTTTCATTACTATGGTCTGTCAGTTATCTATTAACCTTGACTGATGTTACACGCAGCCATTTCACCAGGATGAATGACAACATTAAATTAACATGAGTAAAACAGAAGCGTCTCCTCTCTTAACATGTTTCGGCACGTCAAACGGATTTCCACGATCCTACTAAAAGACGTCAAACTGTGTTATTTATAGGGGTGTGTATTGGCAAGAATCTGCCGATACGATACAAATCACAATACTAGAATCACGATACGATATATCACAAATTATCACGATACAAAAAGTTAAAAAGGACATTTTTTATTGGTTTTGTTTCTTTTTTAAAAGATTATTTCCTGGAAGAATGGAATTACACCAGAAATATAGACAAATACAAAACACATTTTTATTTGATCACAACAGGATTAATGCTATATCACAAAATTTTCCTGTTTTCAAACTTAAATGATGTTTTACAGACATTACAGTTTAAGATCCTGCTCAAATGTTCATATTCTGTTAGTTCAGAACTAACATCATAATATTATTTTTGTATAATCCCAACAAAGGAACTAACATTATTTAATGAGTGTTAAATAATAATAAATAAAACATAAACAAAAAAGAAAAACAAAAAAACAAAAATGAACCTCCACAATATCTGCATTTGAGTAAATACCTAAAAATATCGATACAGTACTTTTTAATATCGATACAGTATTGTGAAATGAAATATCACGATATATTGCAGAACCGATATTTTCCTACAGCCCAAGTTATTTTTTTTTATTTTTTTTTTAATTGAGAGACCCCTAGTGGTGGAAATGGAATGTGTTTTTCCAGTTTTATACACAGAAAACAACAATGGTAATGGTATGAATGTCAGTTTATGGGATGGTGCATAATTCTCCACTGTGTTGGCTGATATGGAACTAAAACAGGGGTGTCAAACATGCGGCCTGGGGCCCAAATCTGGCCTGCCAAAGGGTCCAGTCCAGCCCGCGGGATGAATTAGTAAAGCACAAAAGTTACACTAAAGAAATTCACAATCAAGGATGCTAAAGTAATGATAGGGCAATTCAATCTTAAGTGGGTCAGACCAGTAAAATACTATCATAATAAACTATAAATAACAAAAACCATACATTTTTCTCTTTTTTTTATTGTAAAAAAGAAGTAAAATTAAATTTTATATTTACAGACTAGCCTTTTCCTAAAAATATGAACAACCTGAACAAATATGAACAATCTAAAGTGTCATAAGAGATTTAGGAGGAATTTACCAATATTCTGTCTGTTATTAAATGTTCTGTGCATTTGTAGATCCACTGGGATCTGTACGTTCTCATGAACATGTGAAAATGAGAAGCTGAGGCCAAATAATGGTATAAATTGTTTAAAAAAAAATTTTTTTTCTTAAGAAATTTATTTTGTTCATGGTTGTTCATGTTTTTCCACATTTTTTTAAAGCATCGTTTGTAGATGTAAACACTTTGATAATATAATCTTACTTTTTTCACTCTAAAACATAGAAATTAGACATACAAATTTTGGAATTGATATTATCTCTATACTCTTATGTTATTATTTTAATGATCCGGCCCACTGCAGGTCATATTGGGCTGTATGTGGCCCCTGAACTAACATGAGTTTGACAGCCCTGAACTAAAACAACAAAACCCATGAATATACAAGGGAACAGCTGGAGAAGAACTGTCCACTGTAGTGACCACTATGTATGAAAGGGTTAAACTCTGTGAGCGGAAGCAAATCTATCAGAACAAGAACGTGATTATTTTATTTGCAACTTGCTCTAAATCAGTGGTTCTTAACCTTGTTGGAGGTACTGAACCCCACCAGTTTCATATGCACATTCACCGAACCCTTCTTTATTAAAAAATACAATATGATTTTTTTCAAATTCAAGACACAGGCATATGTTTTACTGGTGCACAAAATGAACCGTGCATTTACCTTTTCACAAAGACATGACCTTTTTTAATACAACCACACTGAAATGGTTTTAATTTTTAACCTTTTGTATTCCAATAATGAACTTATTGCATTTATGCTATTTATCATTTTTAACATTTTAACACACACCCATCACCTAATTTCCATCAGGCTACAATAATAATGAATATTTACTGCAAATCAGTGTGACTTCTGCTGTTGTGTATATGTATGTGTAGGCCGTCAGGTCAACCCGGTTTTCGTTTCATCTCGCTCCGAACTTTCCAAACCACGCAATTTTGACATAAAAAAAAGATAATTGCATGTAGTGTATCAAAAAAAAAAAAGTTCTCGTTATACTCCTTCAGTATTTTTGTGATCGTTGTTTTATTACGGCACTAGCTCGGCTTTAGCGTTAATACAATTTCTCCATCAGCGACAGTGCGTCTGTCATCACATGATTGTAACTGACCAGTGCGGTGACCAAGAAATGTAAACAAATGCTACACATGGCTGCCTCTGTGGTTAACAGGAAGTAGCAAAAGTCATAACAACAATGTGGAAAATACTCAAATAATTCATCATCAGACGAGTGGAAGAGATTATAAACACTTCCGGATGTGTTGTAGTGCTATAAGCAACAATAATACACCGCGTATATTGGATGTCAATCAGAGAAAGAGTCTCCGAAGCTGTTTGTTTACATACACGGACCTAGCCCGACACACACCCGACTAATGAGTCGAGTGTGTGTCTTGACCTCCGCCGAACCCCTGAGACTGACTCACCGAACCCCTAGGGTTCGATCGAACCCAGGTTAAGAACCACTGCTCTAAATAAAGGAAAATATTCAGAGTTTGACAACGCAACATGGATCTTTGCAAAGAAAAAACACCCAACCGACAGTTTACCTGAAAGCATTTGCGGAGACACAAACACGTCGTCAAAACTGACAACCTTGAAACACTTCTCTCTTCACAAGTAACGTTTAATTAGTGATTAAAAATGTCGTCAGTTACTTTCTGCTGAGTGAGAAATCCAACTGCTTCAGCACCAAAGGACAAAAAAAAAAAAAGGGGGCAGAAAAAAAACATGCTTGAATGCAAAAAGGAAAGTGCAGGCAGTTTTTTTTTTTTTAAAGCCGTGTAGTACGAGTCAGGATTTTACCCATGACATATTTGGGACCACAGCCCGACGGGCACGCCACCGCTCTGAAACATGCTCCGTCTCACTTCCACAGAAGCGCCACAGAAGCTGCTCCCATAAATCCCTTCTAATGTTCGCTGGAGAGGGGGAACTTTTTAACACGGGACTTAGCAGCCACTGTTATTCGCCCTTAGTGCGAGAGTCTGCGGGTGATGGATGGTAATAAATATTGCACGGGGCTAACAGAGGTCCCCTCAGAGACGTTCAATTGCCTTGAGTGATAGGGCGCTGCTCGGCAACATGGGAAAAGGATGGCAGAGGGTAGGCTCTTCACGGGGACCGCTAACCCAGTCTGTTCAATTTCCTCTTCGGGGACGGCGGCACTCAACGCTCTGAACGCTTTCTAATAATATCCACTGTTGTGCAAGTTCCTTCCAAACTGTAATCCATTACAGATTACACTGGTCTACAAGGAAAATGCTTCCAGAATAAAAGTAATGAAATTTTACCACATCAGAGTCACTGATAAAGAAAAATCAAGTCAAAAATGCTGGTTGGCTGAAGTTTCTAAGATGCAGCCTTGGGTCAAAATGTGAAACTCAAGAATTAACGAGAGAATGGGTTTGACTCAAAAGGAATATTTGACTCAGAGCTACAAGATCTACTTCAAAACACTGTCTGCACATTAGAATACATTCACTTTACAGGTTCTATTTAATAATAATAATAATAATAATAATAATACAGGAGGTCCTTGGGTTACACGGTACTCGACCTACGCTGCTTCGACTTTATGACGCCTGAGTCTCGTCCGCCAGTTTGTCTCCAGCCCCATAGTGTAGAGTGTCTGTGTTTGTGCTCCGTAATTTACTCTACTGTACAATTTTGAAAACTGCACATTTCTTTCAGCTACAAACAATGCTTCATTTACGTGTCGGTAAATGCCGGTGAAATTAAGGCATTATTTTATCGGTTTTAATGATAGGCAAAAAAAAAGATATTCACTGATATTACATTTTTATGCCAATATCGGGCCGATAATATCGGTGGGCCAATATTATCGGACATTCCTAGAATTATCATTATTTGTACATTTTTATGGTAGTATTTTACCGATCTGACCCACTTGAGACTAAAGTAGGGCTTTATAAAGTAAAAGGAATGACTGTTAATATCTTGAGTGTAATTTTTGCGTTTCACTAATTCATCCTACGGGCCGGATTGGACCCTTTGGCGGGCCAGATTTGGCCCCCGGGCCGCATGTTTGACACCTGTGTTATAATGCATTACTTTTGTTACTCCCAATACTGAGAACATACATTAGAGATGCACCGATCCCGAAACAGTATCGGGATCGGGCCTCCGATATCAAATTAATTAAGTATCGGAAAGTATTTGAATGTGACATGACGTCGCCGATCTACCTTCCAATACAATAGTATCGGAATAGTAAAATAACAACTTAGTAGTAGTGAGGCCGCGTCCACACATTTGCAGCAACATTTTTTTTTTATTACCTCCGCCAAGGAGGTTATGTTTTTGCCAGGGTTTGTCTGTCTGTCTGTTTGTCTGTCTGTTAGTGTGCAACATAACTCAAAAAGTTATGGACAGATTTTGATGAAATTTTCAGGGTTTGTTGGAAATGGGATAAGGAAGAAATTATTAACTTTTGGGGGTGATCTGGAAGAAATCCTGGATTCTGGATCACTTTGAAATTTTCGTTAACATTGTGGTAAATGGGGCAAAAAATTTCGTTTCCCAATATTTCGCTTAATTATTGACCAAAACTCATGAAATTTAACTCAGGAATTGACAATGGGGTCCTCTATCACATTTCAAAGGCTGATCCGGATCTGATCCAGAAGGCGGATTTTATTTTAAAAAATAAATGTAGGATTTGTATCACCGATTATGTGGGGAATTTTTGCGCTTGGCGGAGGTCTGCGCTCTCCGAGTGCTTTTCTAGTTACCTCCGCCAAGGAGGTTATGTTTTTGCCAAGGTTTGTTTGTTTGTTTGTTTGTTTGTTTGTTTGTTTGTCTG
This sequence comes from Sphaeramia orbicularis, assembly GCF_902148855.1. NCBI lineage: Eukaryota > Metazoa > Chordata > Actinopteri > Kurtiformes > Apogonidae > Sphaeramia > Sphaeramia orbicularis. Next base: position 7,882,062 of record NC_043975.1, on the reverse strand, counting down.
TCTGTCTGTTAGTGTGCAACATAACTCAGAAAGTTATGGACAGATTTGGATGAAATTTTCAGGGTTTGTTGGAAATGGGATAAGGAAGAAATGATTAAATTTTGGTGGTGATCGGGGGTGGGGGGGCCCACGGGGGGAGGCCACTGATCAGCCTTGGCGGAGGTCTGCGCTCTCCGAGTGCTTTTCTAGTTATTATTATTTTTATTTTATTTATTCTTTTTTATTTATTTTTCAGAAGAAATGTTTCAATCACATTGGTTTTTTTATGCCTAAAGAGGAATAAAAACACTCCAGAAAAAATTTTTGATTAAGGTTTTCATAATTCGTGCATGAAAGGGTTAAGTATCGGGTATCAGGAAAGTATCAGGAAATAACCAAATCAATATATCGGATCGGATCGAAATTGAAAAAACATAGATCGGAGCATCCCTAACATACATAAGAGGTAGAATGAAGATGGTGGTGTTAGCGCATCAGAAAAGTGTGCGGATCGATCACAGTACCATCTGTGCGGTCAGTGTTACGAGCGCATTCAGCTGCACCTTGTGACCGTTTGCAGTTTAGCGGCACTTCCTGAAAAGGAGGCTGTTGTTGTGCCGATCTGCCCTCCATCTTTACTGCTTCTTTGACAATGGCCGACAACAGAGCAGATGTCCGAGCTGCACACATCTGTAGTGGCCTTATATTGCTTCAGGCGTGCACCCCCACCCTGCTCCTTATCCAATCCACGGCCACACATTACACAGACAAAGAGCCGCTTCACCAAGGTCATTCCCCGTTCAGCGGCCAGGCATTAAAAACTAATCACCCAACTTTTCTTTTCTTTTTTTTTTTTTTTGCCTTGCACTGTGATTAACTAAAAGAAACATCCACGTTCATACTCGTACAAGATTTTTTCAAGATTTTTTTTTTTTTCTTTTTGGGGTCCTGTCTCGCCAACATGTCCAGTCTTTGTTGACGAGAACAAATGACTAACAGCGATGAGAGATGAAGATAACCGGAGTTCTTCATTAAGTCCACACGTGTCCTGTTGTCATATTTTCAACACGAGTAATCAGCGACTTAATTAGCCCAATACATGTGTAAGAATACGTTAGTGTGTGTAATTAACAAGTTAACAAAAAAAAAAAAAAAAGCAATTAGCAGCTCATTCACGGGATGTCGCCGGCAAAATTCGTTTTTTTTTTTTTTGTCTTTTTCTGAACGTGAGGAGCATTTTTTTCTGAACGGTTTGGAAGTTTTGCACCATCAGCCGTGGGTGTTGCATCCCGTTGGCAAAGCATCAGCTGATAAATGAGAGAAACTGAGTCAGACTTTGCAAACTCCAGACGGGGAGCATCTCTAGATCCACCAGAGACCCAGGAAAGTAAAGGTTTGAGCTATTTTTACATTACATACCGGTCTTGAGTGGAAACAGCATATACACTAGTTATTTCAGATACATTTTTATGGAATATCCTTTGCTGTCAACAGTGTTTTTAAGCAAATCTGTAGAAAAAAAAAACAAAAAAAACTACCAATATATGCATTGCTGGGTCTCAAGAGTCAATAATTGGGTTTAACATTAACCCATAAAGACCCAAACATCCACCAATGGACGAAACTATCTACTGATCTAAACTGTTTAATACAGGGTGTCAAACATGCGACCCGCGGATCAAATGCAGCCCGCAAAAGGGTCCAGTTCGGCCCCTGGGATGTTTTTGCCAAGTGCAAAAATTCCACAGTCTTGAATTGAATTAAGCAAAAGAAAATTCAGTTTGAATTAAGGAAAAAATCTTGAATTAAGTCCAAAAAAAATCTTCAATTAAGTTAAAAAAAATCTTCAATTAAGCCCCAAAAAAATCTTTAATTAAGCCAAAAAAAAAAAAATCTTAAATTTAGCAAAAAAAATCTTGAATTAAGCCAAATAAAAAAATCTTCAGTTAAGTAAAAAAAAAAAATCTTGAATTAAGCCAAAAAATATCTTCAATTAAGTTAAAAAAAAATCTTGAATTAACCCAAAAAAAAATCTTCAATTAAGTAAAAGAAATCTTCAATTAAGCCAAAAAAAATCTTCAATTAAGTAAAAAAATCTTCAATTACGCAAAAAAAATCTTAAATTTAGCAAAAAAATCTTAAATTAAGCCAAAAAAAAAATCTTCAGTTAAGTAAAAAAAAAAAATCTTGAATTAAGCCAAAAAATATCTTCAATTAAGTTTTAAAAAAAATCTTGAATTAACCAAAAAAAAAAAAAAATCTTCAATTAAGTAAAAAAAATCTTCAATTAAGCCAAAAAAAAGACATCTTCAAGTAAAAAAAAAATCTTCAATTAAGCCAAAAAAAAATCTAAAATTAACAACTTAAATTTTTTTTTAGTGCAAAAAAATAACATTAAATTATAAAAATATCTGCATTTACAAACTATCCTGTAACACTAAACAAATATGAACAACTTGAAATGTCTAAAGAAAATTCAGCCCAATTTGAACTCTTTTTCTTCCTGTTCCTCAGTGTTTAGTGTCTTTGTAGATGTGAACCATAATGCACATGGACAAATGATAAATTGAGGAATAATATTGTTAAAATTGCACTAAATTTTCTTACGTTTTTTAAATTTAAATTTCAGTTTTTTCAGTTTTTTTTTTTTTTGATAGTTTATAAAAGTAAGTATTTTCATAATTTAATCTTTTGTTTTTGTTTTTTTTTACACTAAAACAAAGACAAAAGTTTGGAGTTGTCATTATTTATAGGTTATTCTGTTATGCAATTAAAATTGTAATAAATTAAAACTACACTCAAATATTTGACATAAAAGCAGATCTGTACATGGGAGTTTTCTCCGGAAAAGTGCGGTAGTCAAACACGGTTATCATGATAATTAGAATTTAAACGGTAATATTAACCGTCGGCAATTTTATCGCGGTTTATCGTTATACCGGTAACCGTTACATCCCTACAAGAGAACAGCTGTAGAATAACTGTCCACTGTAGTGACTACTATGCATGAAAGGGTTAAAGGTTAAATCATAGCGCCACTAAAGTATAACTGGGTCTTTACGGGTTACGACCTCTTCCGGGTGATGATGGAACTTTATCAAAACACACCAAAAAACCCACACAAATTAGCCTTCATCCCTTCGCTTCTGCATGTACGAATCTACAACCAAGGCTTTAAATCCTGTCAGGTGTGATTGCTCGGGGGCAAAGTGTCACATTTTAAAGATTTGATTAAAGCGATTTTATAATTTGCTGCCTCCTATGAGGTGGGGAGAAAAAAAAAAAAGTTAATGAAGTCTCTTATCCACTCCAAGGGTGCGTGAAAAGAGCTTTTTTGCGCTCATTTAAGAGGAGACTGAGGCTAAATATGCTGATCTGAAAGGTCAGTGGTGGTGGTGGTGGTGATGTGGGGGTGGGGGTTGGGTGGGGGGGTGATGTGCTCCACTGTGGTGACTTTAACCCTTTCATGCAAAGCGTTCAGTACAATGGACAGTTCTTCTCCAGCTGTTCTCTTGTATATTCATGGATTTTATTGTTTTAGTTCCATATCAGCCAACACAGTGGACACTTATGCACCATCCCATAATACACTGACATTCATACCATAACTGTAGCTTTGCTGTTCTCGATAAACCTGATCTGCAGTAACATGTTTGAGTGTAAATCAATTACTAGTTGTTATTAGACTGTAATTAGCAGTTTTCTGTAACTAATAGTTGTTTTTTTTTATATTATCTCCATGAATTGAGTAATAACTAATATTAGAGTATGTTCAAATGTGGGAAAACAACAGATTAGCTGCATTAAAACTGTTTTTATTTAATAGTTTTCACACAGTTTATCACTTTGTTATTGTGTTTTAACCCTTTCATGCATACTGGTCACTCCTGTGGACACATATTCTCCAGCTGTTCTATTGTTTATTCATGGGTTTTGTTGTTTTAGTTCCATATCAGTTAACACAGTGGACACTTATGCACCATCCCATAATACACTGACATTCATACCATAACTGTAGCTTTGCTGTTCTCGATAAACCTGATCTGCAGTAACATGTTTGAGTGTAAATCAATTACTAGTTGTTATTAGACTGTAATTAGCAGTTTTCTGTAACTAATTTTTTTTTTTTTTTTGGTATATTATCTCCATAAAGTGAGTAATAACTAATATTAGAGTATGTTCAAATGTGGGAAAACAACAGATTAGCTGCATTAAAACTGTTTTTATTTAATAGTTTTCACACAGTTTATCACTTTGTTATTGTGTTTTAACCCTTTCATGCATACTGGTCACTCCTGTGGACACATATTCTCCAGCTGTTCTATTGTTTATTCATGGGTTTTGTTGTTTTAGTTCCATATCAGTTAACACAGTGGACACTTATGCACCATCCCATAATACACTGACATTCAGACCATTACTATAACTTTGCTGTTCTTGATAAACCTGACTAAAACTTGTTGATTGTTATTAAACTGTTATTAACGGTTTTGTTTTGTTTTTTAACAAAGTAATTTTTTTTTTTTTTTTTTTTTGGCATATTATCTCCATGAAGTGAGTAATAACTAGTATTATAGTACGTTAAAGTATGAGAAAGCATCAGATTAGCTGCATTAAAAAGGTTTTTATTTCATAGTTTTCACACAGTGTATCAGTAAATACATGTTTCTTTGCTTCAAAAATTAAACTCATTGGTATCCATCTGAGTGGACATTTTTGTAACTCGCAAATCTTGATTAAGGTTTTCATAATTCATGCATGAAAGGGTTAAATACATGTTTCTTTGCTTCAAAAATGAGCAGAGCGGACATTTTTGTAACTTCATCAAAAATAAGTTCATTAAAAAAATAAATAAATAAAAAATCCATCATATTGTTTTTTCATGCCTAAAGAGGAATAATAAAAACACTTGACTAAAGTTCTGATAATTCATGCATCAAAGGGTTAAATACACAAAAAAAATTGTCAATTTATAACATTAGCATGGTGCGTTAAAGGTACAATGTGCAAAAATGTGAATAAATGCGCTACATATTGTATTTATTACCAATGTGGACATAGACTATAATGCAACTTTTACAACTTTTTTAGAGGTTACAGGTTGAATTGCATTATTTTATCATTATCATTTTTTATTATCACTAAAATTAGCATTCTGTAGTCAACTGATGATATTAACATGGTGCGTTACAGGTGGACATGGACTATAATGGAACTTATCCAACTTTTTTAGAGGTTATAGGTTGAATTGCACACTTTTTTAACCTCTAATTTTTTATTTTTTTTTTAAACACACAATACTTTTGTAACTATCCCTTACATGCCATAAGAAGCATAATAAAAACATTTGACTGAAATTGTCATAATTCATGCATCAAAGGGTTAAATACAACAAAAAAGGTCAATTTGTGACATTAACATGGTGCATTAAAGGTACAATGTGCAAAAATGTGAATAAATGAGCTACATATTTCTAATGTGAACATGGACTATAATGGAACTTATCCAACTTTTTCAAGGTTATAGGTTGAATTGCACTTTTTTAACCTCTTTTTTTTATTTTTAACACACAATACTTTTGTAACGATCACTTACATGCCATAAGAGGCATAATAAAAACACTTGACTGAAATTGTCATAATTCATGCATCAAAGGGTTAAATCCAAAAAAAAAAAAAATTGACAATTTGTGACGTTAACGTGGTGCATTAAAGATACAATGTGCAAAAATGTGAATAAATGTGCTAATATTTCCATTGTGGACATGGACTATAATGGAACTTTTATAAGTTTTTTAGAGGTTATAGGTTGAATTGCACTTTTTTAACCTCTTTTTTTTTTTTTTTTTTTTTTTAAACACACAATACTTTTGTAACTATCCCTTACATGCCTGAAGAGGCATAATAAAAACACTTGACTAAAGTTGTCATAATTCATGCATCAAAGGGTTAAATACAAAAAAAATAATAAAAGAAATGGACAGGCTTAAGCAGCAGGATGACGTCTCCCACTCCACTCACTATTTGGCATGCACAAACTCATCCACTCGGGTCAAGAGTGGGGTATTAGGTCGATTTATGTGCGAGATAGCCTCAATGCACACACCCGCACGACCCAAATGTGAATAAATGTGCTAATATTTCCATTGTGGACATGGACTATAATGCAACTTTTATACGTTTTTTAGAGGTTATAGGTTGAATTGCACACTTTTCACACGATCATCGTGCATTCAAGGTGCAATGTGCAAAAATGTGCAAACTCTGCTTTATTTTATTATTAGTCACTAAAATCAGCATTTTCTAGTAATTTGCAACACAATTTATGACATTAACATGATGCATTAAAGGTACAATGTGCAAAAATGTGAATAAATGTGCCAATATTCCCAATGTGGACATGGACTATAATGGAACTTATCCAACTTTTTTAGAGGTTATAGGTTGAATTGCACACTTTTTTAACCTCTATTTTTTTATTTTTTAACACACAATACTTTTGTAACTATCATGATGATATGATAATAATAAACAAACACTGTTTTATTTTATTATTTCTGTCTCTAAAACCAGCATTTTCTAGTAACTTGCAACACAATTTAGGACATTAACATGATGCATTAAAGGTGCAATGTGTAAAAATGTGAATAAATGTGCTAATATTTCCATTGTGGACATGGACTATAATGCAACTTTTGCAACTGTTTTAGAGGTTATAGGTTGAATTGCACACTTTTCACACTATCATGGTGCATAAAAGGTGCAATGTGCAAAAATGTGAATAAATGTGCTAATATTTCCAATGTGGACATGGACTATAATGCAACTTTTGCAACTGTTTTAGAGGTTATAGGTTGAATTGCACACTTTTCACACTATCATGGTGCATAAAAGGTGCAATGTGCAAAAATGTGAATAAATGTGCTAATATTTCCAATGTGGACATGGACTATAATGCAACTTTTGCAACTGTTTTAGAGGTTATAGGTTGAATTGCACACTTTTCACACTATCATGGTGCATAAAAGGTGCAATGTGCAAAAATGTGAATAAAATGTAGTAATTTTTGCCTATGATGCACCTCCAACAACTTTTTTTTAGAGGTTATAGGTTGAATTGCACACTTTTTTAACCTCTTTTTTTTTTTTTTTTTTAAACACACAATACTTTTGTAACTATCCCTTACATGCCTGAAGAGGCATAATAAAAACACTTGACTAAAGTTGTCATAATTCATGCATCAAAGGGTTAAATACAAAAAAAATAATAAAAGAAATGGACAGGCTTAAGCAGCAGGATGACGTCTTCCACTCCACTCACTATTTGGCATGCACAAACTCATCCACTCGGGTCAAGAGTGGGGTATTAGGTCGATTTATGCGCGAGATAGCCTCAATGCACACACACATACACACACATACACACACACCGTTGTATCAATGTACTTCCTATTTTGTTCCACACTCTGTACTGGGTCTCGCTGCGTGGAAATTAAAAAAAAAAAAAACAATGTAGTGTCCGCACCGAATACCCTTGCAATGTGTGGAAATCTGATACACACTATTCCAGCAGAAACAAGAAGCGATTTGCGGCAACAATTGCACATATTTGAACCGTGCGTACATGTAATATGTCATACACAAGCCTGGTCCGTTCAGCGTGAGCGTAATAAGTGTGTGCGTGCGGTCGCGTGCGTGCGTAACGTGTGAGTGAGTGAGTGCGTGTGTGCGCGTGCAAACCCAAACGACCATTCCCCCCCATCTTCATGGCGCAGTAAGGTGGACACACATGGTTATGCGGACCTGAAACAAACCCCCCCACCACCAAGCGACACCATCACAAGCACGGCATCTCGTTACAGATAAATAAAAAAATAAAAAATAAGAAAAAAATAAATAAAACAACCAAGAAAGCGAACGTGCACGAGCGGTTGTTGCTTCAGTAACGCAGGGGCTTACCTGGATGAATGAGCTCTAACGGCAAGTTGAGAAGCCCACTTTTCTTTTTTAGGCACACGTCGGAGGCAGCATCATCCGCTTTCGGGAAGAAGAAATAATATGTGTAGAAAAAAAAAATGTTTGATGGGGGAAAAGATTTTGGGGGGGAGTATTTCTGATTCCACCTTGTTAATCCTCCGCGCGCTACAAAAAAAAAAAAAAAAAGGAGGCTTGTTTGGCCAAAAAAAAAAAAAAAAAAAAAAAAAAAAAAGATAGGGAAGAAACGAGCGACTAAAAAAGACAGGAGAAGATTTGTGATAAACCCTGACGGAGAACAGGCTACAATGTGTTGGTACGCGTCCTGGTTTATTATTGAAAAAAAATAAAAAATAAAAAAAAAAAATACACAGAGCCGAGCGTAGACGCCGAGTAGGTGTCTGTGGAAGTGTTTCACCGCTTTATTTTTCACTCCCCCCTCTCTTCAGCTGTAGTCACACTGTGTCTAACTCTCCTTTTTTATCAAGGCGGGGTCTTGGGTCGTTTAAACCAATGACATAAACCAAGAAGAAGAAGCAGCCCCCACCTCCTCCCCTCCTCCTCCTCTTCCTCCTCCTCCTCCTCCTCCAACACCACACACCTTCTGCTCACATGTTCAGCAGAAAATGATGTGGTCAGATGGAAAGTCTTGGCTTTTATTCTCAGGAATGGCAATTTTATACACGGTACTGTTGGTTTCATTTGTATTATACTGCATTATTTTATTATTATCATTACTTTATTATTAGCATTACTTATTATCACTAAAATTAGCATTCAGTAGTGAGTTTATGACATTAACATGGTGCGTTCAAGGTACAATGTGCAAAAATGTGAATAAATGGGCTAATATTTCTAATGTGGACATGGACTATAATGCAACTTTTATAACTTTTTTAGAGGTTATAGGTTGAATTGCACACTTTTCACACTATCACAGTGTAAAAATGTGCAAACACTGCTTTATTTTATTATTACCGTCACTAAAATCAGCATTTTCTAGTAATTTGCAACACAATTTATGATATTAAAATGGTGCGTTCAAGGTACAATGTGCAAAAATGTGAATAAATGCGCTAATATTTCTAATGTGGACATGAACTATAATGCAACTTTTATAACTTTTTTAGAGGTTATAGGTTGAATTGTATTATTTTATTATTATCATTTCTTATTATCACTAAAATTAGCATTCAGTAGTCAGTTTATGACATTAACATGGTGCGTTCAAGGTACAATGTGCAAAAATGTGAATAAATGCGCTAATATTTCTAATGTGGACATGAACTATAATGCAACTTTTATAACTTTTTTAGAGGTTATAGGTTGAATTGTATTATTTTATTATTATCATTTCTTATTATCACTAAAATTAGCATTCAGTAGTCAGTTTATGACATTAACATGGTGCGTTCAAGGTACAATGTGCAAAAATGTGAATAAATGCGCTAATATTTCTAATGTGGACATGAACTATAATGCAACTTTTATAACTTTTTTAGAGGTTATAGGTTGAATTGCATTATTTTATTATTATCATTTCTTATTATCACTAAAATTAGCATTCAGTAGTCAGTTTATGACATTAACATGTTGCGTTCAAGGTACAATGTGCAAAAATGTGAATAAATGCGCTAATATTTCTAATGTGGACATGAACTATAATGCAACTTTTATAACTTTTTTAGAGGTTATAGGTTGAATTGTATTATTTTATTATTATCATTTCTTATTATCACTAAAATTAGCATTCAGTAGTCAGTTTTTGACATTAACATGGTGCGTTCAAGGTACAATGTGCAAAAATGTGAATAAATGCGCTAATATTTCTAATGTGGACATGAACTATAATGCAACTTATATAACTTTTTTAGAGGTTATAGGTTGAATTGCATTATTTTATTATTATCATTTCTTATTATCACTAAAATTAGCATTCAGTAGTCAGTTTATGACATTAACATGTTGCGTTCAAGGTACAATGTGCAAAAATGTGAATAAATGCGCTAATATTTCTAATGTGGACATGAACTATAATGCAACTTTTATAACTTTTTTAGTGGTTATAGGTTGAATTGCATTATTTTATTATTATCATTTCTTATTATCACTAAAATTAGCATTCAGTAGTCAGTTTATGACATTAACATGGTGCGTTCAAGGTACAATGTGCAAAAATGTGAATAAATGCGCTAATATTTCTAATGTGGACATGAACTATAATGCAACTTTTATAATTTTTTAGTGGTTATAGGTTGAATTGCATTATTTTATTATTATCATTTCTTATTATCACTAAAATTAGCATTCAGTAGTCAGTTTTTGACATTAACATGGTGCGTTCAAGGTACAATGTGCAAAAATGTGAATAAATGCGCTAATATTTCTAATGTGGACATGAACTATAATGCAACTTATATAACTTTTTTAGAGGTTATAGGTTGAATTGCATTATTTTATTATTATCATTTCTTATTATCACTAAAATTAGCATTCAGTAGTCAGTTTATGACATTAACATGGTGCGTTCAAGGTACAATGTGCAAAAATGTGAATAAATGCGCTAATATTTCTAATGTGGACATGAACTCTAATGCAACTTTTATAACTTTTTTAGTGGTTATAGGTTGAATTGCATTATTTTATTATTATCATTTCTTATTATCACTAAAATTAGCATTCAGTAGTCATTTTATGACATTAACATGGTGCGTTCAAGGTACAATGTGCAAAAATGTGAATAAATGCGCTAATATTTCTAATGTGGACATGAACTATAATGCAACTTATATAACTTTTTTAGAGGTTATAGGTTGAATTGCATTATTTTATTATTATCATTTCTTATTATCACTAAAATTAGCATTCAGTAGTCAGTTTATGACATTAACATGGTGCGTTCAAGGTACAATGTGCAAAAATGTGAATAAATGCGCTAATATTTCTAATGTGGACATGAACTATAATGCAACTTTTATAACTTTTTAGAGGTTATAGGTTGAATTGCATTATTTTATTATTATCATTTCTTATTATCACTAAAATTAGCATTCAGTAGTCAATTTATGACATTAACATGGTGCATTAAAGGTGCAATGTGCAAAAATGTGAATAAATGCACTAATATTTCCAACATGGACTATAATGTAACTTTTCCAACTTTTTAGAGGTTATAGGTTGAATTGTATTATTTTATTATTATCATTTCTTATTATCACGAAAATTTGCATTCAGTAGTCAGTTTATGACATTAACATGGTGCGTTAAAGGTAAAATGTGCAAAAATGTGAATAAATGCGCTAATATTTCCATTGTGGACATGGACTATAATGGAACTTTTATAACTTTTTTTAGAGGTTGTAGGTTGAATTGCATGCATTTCCTAACCTTCATTTTGTGTTTTTAAAGCACGGTACTGTTGGTTTCATTTGTTAAGCTCTGTCCTGTTCCTTACACTGCATTATTTTATTATTAGCATGTCATGTTATCACTAAAATTAGCGTTTTGTTGTCAATTTATGACATTAACGTGGTGCGTTCAGGGTACAATGTGCAAAAATGTGAATAAATGGGTTAATATTTCTAATGTGGACATGAACTATAATGCAACTTTTGTAACTTTTTTCAGAGGTTATTGGTTGAATTGCACACGTTTCACACTATCGTAGTGTAAAAATGTGCAAACACTACTTTATTTTATTATCATTGTCACTAAAATCAGCATTTTCTAGTAATTTGCAACATAATTTATGAAATAAACATGGTGCATTAAAGGTAAAATGTGCAAAATGTGAAATAATGCACTACATATTGTATTTATTACCAATGTGGATATGGACTATAATACAACTTTTTCAACTTTTTTCAAGGTTATAGGTTGAATTGCACACTTTTCACACTATCATAGTGTAAAAATGTGCAAACTCTGCTTTATTTTATTATTATCGTCACTAAAATCAGCATTTTCTTGTAATGTGCAGCATAATTTATGACATTAACATGGTGCATTAAAGGTACAATATGCAAAAATGTGAATAAATGCGCTAATATTTCCATTGTGGACATGGACTATAATGGAACTTTTATAACTTTTTTAGAGGTTATAGGTTGAATTGCATTATTTTATTCCTATCGTTTCTTATTATCACTAAAATTAGCATTCAGTAGCCAGTTTATGACATTAACATGGTGAATTCAAGGTACAATGTGCAAAAATGTGAATAAATGCGCTAATATTTCTAATGTGGACATGGACTATAATGCAATTTTTATAACTTTTTTAGAGGTTATAGGTTGAATTGCACACTTTTCACACTATCATAGTGTAAAAATGTGCAAACTCTGCTTTATTTTATTATTACCGTCACTAAAATCAGCATTTTCTAGTAATTTGCAACACAATTTAAGATATTAAAATGGTGCGTTAAAGGTACGACGTGCAAAAATGTGAATAAATGCACTACATATTGTATTTATTACCAATGTGGATCTGGACTATAATACAACTTTTTCAACTTTTTTCAAGGTTATAGGTTGAATTGCACACTTTTCACACTATCATAGTGCAAAAATGTGCAAACTCTGCTTTATTTTATTATCATTGTCACTAAAATCAGCATTTTCTAGTAATTCGCAACATAATTTATGAAATAAACATGGTGCATTAAAGATACAATGTGATAAATGTGAGTAAATGCACTACATATTGTATTTATTACCAATGTGGATATGGACTATAATACAACTTTTTCAACTTTTCCCAAGGTTATAGGTTGAATTGTATTATTTTATTATTATCATTTCTTATTATCACTAAAATTTGCATTCAGTAGTCAGTTTATGACATTAATGTGGTGTGTTAAAGGTAAAATGTGCAAAAATGTGAATAAATGCGCTAATATTTCCATTGTGGACATGGACTATAATGGAACTTTTACAACTTTTTTTTAGAGGTTGTAGGTTGAATTGCATGCATTTCCTAACCTTCATTTTGTGTTTTTAAAGCACGGTACTGTTGGTTTCATTTGTTAAGCTCTGTCCTGTTCCTTACACTGCATTATTTTATTATTAGCATGTCATGTTATCACTAAAATTAGCGTTTTGTTGTCAATTTATGACATTAACGTGGTGCGTTCAGGGTACAGTGTGCAAAAATGTGAATAAATGGGCTAATATTTCTAATGTGGACATGGACTATAATGCAACTTTTGTAACTTTTTTCGAGGTTATAGGCTGAAGTGCATTATTTTATCATTATCATTTCTTATTATCACTAAAATTAGCATTTTTTTATTTCAGTCGTCGGTGCATTTTGTTGCCGGTGCGCTGCTCTACTTTCAGCTGCGTCCGAAACTAGGCCTCTATAAGTGTCATCTAAAAGCTTTATTGATCAGCAACTATATCTGCACCACCGTTTATGGGTGTGTATGTAAAAGCAGATGCACTGACTGTTGTATTGACTGACCCTTTTATTATTTTATGAAGCCGTCAGTCTGGATGTAAATGTGACGTGTGTTTCCTGAGCAGCACTGGGTTCACACTGAATCCTAATTTAATGCATGTTTTAACCCAGAAAGACCCAGAACTACTTTAGTGGCAGCTCCCAAATTAATGGTTCTCTCTATTTAACCTTTGTTAAACAACATGATATCATGAATTGTGTAAATATACACAACATACACACCACTTTTAATTGGTGTGTTATCTGTTAGTGTTATAAGCTTTCTGAGTGTATGTGTACGCCGCGTCAAATACCACATGATTAGTGGTTAGAGTTAGGCTTAGGTTTAGGTTTTGGGTTAGAGTTAGGTTAAGGGTTAGGCTTTGGGTTAGGGTTAGGGTAAAGTTTAGGGTTAGATTTAGGATTAGTGGTTAGGTTTAGCCTTATGGTTAGGGTTAAGTTTAGGGTTAGATTTAGGATTAGTGGTTAGGTTTAGCCTTAGGGTTAGGTTTGGGGTTAGAGTTAGGTTTTGGGTTAGGTTAAGGCTTACGGTTAGGGTTACGCTTAGGGATATGTTTAGAGTTAGGCTTAGGGTTAGGTATAGTGTTGGGGTTATGCTTAGGGTTAGGGTTAGGTTTAGGTTTAGGCATACAGTTAGGGTTAGGTTTATGTTCAGGGTTAGGGTGAGGTTTAGCGTTAGGGTTAGGTTTAGGGTTAAGTTAAGGCTTACGGTTAGGGTTAGGCTTAGGGTTAGGTTTTGGCTTATGGTTGGGGTTAGGCTTAGGGTTATGTTTAGGGTTAGGTTTAGTGTTAGGGTTAGATTTAAGGTTAAGTTAAGGCTTACAGTTAAGGTTAGGTTTAAGCTTATGGTTAGGGTTTAAGTATAGTGTTGGGGTTAGGTTTAGGGTTAGGCTTAGGGTTAGGTTTAGGCATACGGTTAGGGTTAGGGTTATGTTCAGGATTAGGTTTAGCATTAGGTTTAGGGTTAAGTTAAGGCTTACGGCTAGGGTTAGGCTTAGGGTTATGTTTTGGCTTACGGTTGGGGTTAGGCTTAGGGTTATGTTTAGGGTTAGGTTTAGTGTTAGGGTTAGATTTAGGGTTAAGTTAAGGCTTACAGTTAAGGTTAGGTTTAGGCTTATGATTAGGGTTAGGCTTAGGGTTAGGTTTAGTGGTTAGGGGTTAGTCGTTAGGGGTTAGGTTTAGGCCTACGGTTAAGGTTAGGTTTATGTTCAGGGTGAGGGTTAGGTTTAGTGTTAGGTTTAGGGTTAAGTTAAGGCTTACAGTTAATATTAGGTTTAGGCTTATGGTTAGGATTAGGCTTAGGGTTATGTTTAGGGTTAGGTTTAGTGTTAGGGTTAGGCTTATGTTTAGGGTTAGGCTTATGTTTAGGGTTAGGCTTAGGGTTAGGAGTTACAGTTAGGTTTAGGGTTAAGTTTAGGGTTAGGGTTAGGGGTTACAGTTAGGTTTAGGGTTAAGTTTAGGGTTAGGGTTAGGGGTTACAGTTAGGTTCAGGGTTAGGGTTAGGGTTAAGTTTAGGGTTAGGAGTTACAGTTAGGTTTAGGGTTAAGTTTAGGGTTAGGAGTTACAGTTAGGTTTAGGGTTAGGGTTAAGTTTAGGGTTAGGAGTTACAGTTAGGTTTAGGGTTAAGTTTAGGGTTAGGAGTTACAGTTAGGTTTAGGGTTAAGTTTAGGGTTAGGAGTTACAGTTAGGTTTAGGGTTAAGTTTAGGGTTAGCAGTTACAGATATGTGAACTGGATATCTTGGCCTAAATTGACACGTGATCAAATGGCGTTGAATAACACGTGAAAGGGTGAAAATGCACATGTATAACACACCAAATGCCATAAAAACCAGCATGACATACGACGCAATTTCATGAGATCAGTCTGTTTTATGCGATTTATCATCATTTATTAGAATACTATCCTCTGAATTTTGCATTTCTTCAATAAAAATCAGGTATTTTCCTGTGTTTAAATCACTGATCATGTAGATGTTCATAAAAGCTCAGATTAAAGTTAATATTAGAAACCGAGAAAAATGAAAAAAGGTGACTTTTTTTTTAGTAAAACCTCTCACTAACTGAACATAAACCCAGTGTCTCCATCCACTGTCACGGATCCAAATCCATGGGTTTTACAAATGAATCAATGCTGTAGAAGATGACGGTGTTTCCACGGTAACTACGGAGCCTCTGAACGTCCAAATGGGTCATATCTGATGACAATGAAAAGATAAATAACTGTATTTTACACCAATTATTTACATGGATCGATAGGATTAATGGATCAGAAGCTATTGATCATTTTTAATTGGTAGATTTTTTTCTTTTTTTTCGTCAGTGGTCGTTTGGGTTTTTTATGGGTTAAACATGAAACTCGTCATTGCACTGGCCTCTTAAAACAACAAGACCATGCAAATAGAGTTAGTGTCAGCTGTGTAGGAGTACTGTAAGGCGCTGGAGACGGACATATTTTCATGTTTAGTAAATGAAGTTTATGTGCAGCGTGTGTTCAGAATATCAACTACCTGGGATCGATCGCGCCGGCTGCTTTTTTATTTTTTCATGCCTCGGCACACAGTGATTATTCTGCAACTAGCACCGAGCCTTGTGTAACAGTAGATACTCTATTTAATATAGTCCTACTAAATATAGTTTTACTGTGCATACCGGAGTCACCCGTGCACGATTGATTGGACCAGACCAGCAAAGCATGTGACCCCGGGGCTTTGTGAACGCATGGGGCCGCGGATGATGTCATAGAATTGATTTCGCGGGCAGTTTTTTAGGAACTTGTTGCTCAAAGAAAAGGTATTGATCTGAGTGGTTTTTTTGTAGATCTGTGCAGGCGTTTCCTCTAAAGCAGGGGTGTCAAACATGTGGCCTGTGGGCCCAAACCTGCCCGCTAAAGGTTCCAATCAGGCGCCGTTGAGCCGCATTATGTAATAAATTCCTATTATGTCATAAAAGTTCAAAATGTAATAAGAATGTTACGTCATCTTGTAATAAAGCCGCATCATGTAATAAAATGATGCATTTTGTAATAAACTACGTCAACGCATTTTGACACATTTTTATTTTAAAAAAAAAAGTAATAATTATGTAATAACAATCCAAATTAATATAATTTCAGAGCAATTTAGAAGAAATTAGTCACAGGAGCTACAGGTAATGGAATCAGAACTTTAACCACACAGTTTAAAGATGAAAATAAAAATGTTTCAAGTGCATTTTGTAATAAACTTCTCAAATTGTAATAACTTGAAAATTTACTACATAATGCACTGAGGTAGTTTATTACAAAATGCGTCAGTTTATTACATAATGCGGCTTTGTTACAAGATGACGTGACATTCTTATTACATTTTGAACTTTTATTACATAATGGGAATTTATTACATAATGCGGCTCAACATGGTCAAATGAGTGAAAATGTAGTAAATTTTTTCGCATTATGTAGTAAGTTATTACAATTTGAGAAATTTTTTACAAAAGGCACTTGACACATTTTTATTTTCAGGAAAATGTAATGTGCTAAATTAATCTTTAAACTGTGTGGTTAAAGTTGTGATTCCATTACCTGTAGCTCCTGTGACTAATTTCTTCAAAATTGCTCTGAAATTATATTAATTTGGATTGTTATTACATCATGAACCATGTTATTACATTTTTTTTTAAAAATAAAAATGTTTCAAGTGCATTTTGTCATAAATTTCTCAAACTGTAATAACTTACTACATAATGTGAAAAAATTTACTCTATAATGCGTTGACGTAGTTTATTACAAAATGCGTCAGTTTATTACATAAACTGGCATTTGGAGTTGGGAACTAAAATGATTTTTACATCCTTAATTGTAATTTTTGTATTTCGCAAATTCATCCTGAGGGCCTGTTGAGCCGCATTATGTAATAAATTCCCATTATGTAATAAAAGTTCAAAATGTAATAAGAATGTCACGTCATCTTGTAATAAAGCCGCATTATGTAATAAACTGACGCATTTTTTAATAAACTACCTCAACGCATTTTGACACATTTTATTAAAAAAGAAAAAAAAAAATGTAATAACATGGTTCATTATGTAATAACAATCCAAATTAATATAATTTCAGAGCAATTTAGAAGAAATTAGTCACAGGAGCTACAGGTAATGGAATCACAACTTTAACCACACAGTTTAAAGATTAATTTAGTACATGACATTTTCCTGAAAATAAAAACGTTTCAAGTGCATTTTGTAATAAACTTCTCAAATTGTAATAACTTGAAAATTTACTACATAATGCACTGAGGTAGTTTATTACAAAATGCGTCAGTTTATTACATAATTCGGCTTTATTATAAGATGACGTGACATTCTTATTACATTTTGAACTTTTATGACATAAGGGGAATTTATTACATAATGCGGCTCAACAATCCTGTTTGATTATTAATTTGTTCATACATCTCTCTAATTGTGTTGCTTCTGTTTTAGTGTTTTTACGTGCTTCGTGTATCCTGCTGTTGTGCCCTCTGTCAAAGCACTTTGTAAACTTTGTTTTTAAAGGTGTGTTGAGCCGCATTATGTAATAAATTCCCATTAAGTAATAAAAGTTCAAAATGTAATAAGAATGTCACGTCATCTTGTAATAAAGCCGCATTATGTTAATAAACTGACGCATTTTTTAATAAACTACCTCAACGCATTATGTAGTAAATTTTTGGACGGCACAGAGAGACTGGGAAGACTGTTCATGTATGGACTGGAGCTTATCTCTGTGACATAAATCAATAAAACACACAATAAATGTTTGCTGTTCAATCTGAGGGTGTCAAGGAACATTTTTCCAAGATCATAAGATATTATATCAGACACAACTGACACGGCAATAGAATAACAATGTGCTAAATTCATCTTTAAACTGTGTGGTTAAAGTTCGGATTCCATTACCTGCAGCTCCTGGGACTAATTTCTTCTAAATTGCTCTGAAATTATATTAATTTGGATTGTTATTACATCATGAACCATGTTATTACATTTTTTTTTTAAAGAAAAATGTGTCAAGTGCATTTTGTAATAGATTTCTCAAATTGTAATAACTTACTACATAATTTGAAAAAATGTACTATATAATGCATTGAGGTAGTTTATTACATAATGCGGCTTTATTACAAGATGATGCGACATTCTTATTACATTTTGAACTTTTATTACATAATGGGAATTTATTACATTATGCGGCTCAACAAGGAGCTACAGGTAATGGAATCAGAACTTTAACCACACAGTTTAAAGATTCATTTAGCACATTATATTTCCCTGAAAATAAAAATGTTTCAAGTGCATTTTGTAATACATTTCTCAAATTGTAATAACTTGAAAATTTACAACATAATGCACTGAGGTAGTTTATTACAAAATGCGTCAGTTTATTACATAATGCGGCTTTATTATAAGATGACGTGACATTCTTATTACATTTTGAACTTTTATTACATAAGGGGAATTTATTACATAATGCGGCTGAATAATATTCTGCCTGTTATTAAATATTTGGTGTATTTGTAGAGCCACAATGATAAGTCGAGGCATACTAGTACTAAAATTGCACTTTTTTTCAGCTTTTCAGGTAATTCAGTTTGTCGATGTAAACATTTTCAGTATGTAATTTGACTTTTTTCGCTATAAAACACAGAGAAAAGTTCAGAGTTGATATTATTTACAAGTTATTATGTTGTTTTACTGGTCCAGCCTGCTTCAGATAAAACTGAGCAGAATGTTGAACTGAACAGACTTTGACATTTGACACCCTTGCTCTAAAGAGGAACATGTTTTGTTTTTTTTTACACGTTGTATTTTCAGGCTGGCTCTCTGCTTTGTGGGCTCGAATAAACGGCGCTGGATTACACGGCGCTAACTCGGTTCAATCACTGGCGTCCCATTTTCCACTTTTTGTTTCTATACGCTCCCAGGCTGCATATGCTCCAGTATTGATCCGTCCATCACTGATTGCCTACCTCTTGTCAGATCGCTGGTAACATGTGTGGGGGGAGGGGAGTTTAACCCTTTACTGGGCAAGGGACTGATTTTTGGTAATTTTGGTAAAGCCACAGTTCCAGTGAGGACAGTGAGTCAACAATCTCAGGTCTAATGTGGTCTCCAGGGTCTGTAAGGTCCACCTCTGCATGAACAGTGAGTGGACCTGCTTTGTTTGGTACCAGGAAGTAATGGTACTAATGTAAGGAATGATGTTCAAAGGGGTCATGTGGATGTGGGCAGGGGTCTGGATCAGCACTTATGTAGGTCTAATGTTCTAAAAGTGATGTTCTTTTCACTTTACATGTGTTTTTCCTTTATTTTTTATACATACTTTTTGGATTTTTTTTTTTTTTTTTTTTTGCCACCTATGGGTAAGGAGCCAAATATGGTAACTTCACTGACCTTGATTTTCTACATGACAGTACTTTTTTTTTTTTTTAATTTCACAAAAGTTACAGTCTTGTTAGGTCCTCCAATAACACACTAAGATTGAAATGTTGAATTTCAGAGGGTTTCTATAAGTATAGGGTTAACCCTTTATCGTGCAAGTGACTATTTTTTGGTCATGTCCGCATACGTTACAAGACAGTGACAGCAACAGTTACAATGAGTCAACGGTCTCAGGTCCTATGTGGTCTCCAGGGTCTGTAAGGTCCACCTCTGCATGAACAGTGAGTGGACCTGCTTTGTTTGGTACCAGGAAGTAATGGTACTAATGTAAGGAATGATGTTCAAAGGGGTCATGTGGATGTGGGCAGGGGTCTGGATCAGTACTTATGTTGGACTAACGTTCTAAAATACATGTTCCTACCACCTTACATGCCTATTTCTTGTATTTTTTATATATACTTTTTGGATTTTTTTTTTTGCCACCTATGGGTAAGGAACCAAATATGGTAACTTCACTGACCTTGATTTGCTACTTAACAATAAAACATTTCGAAAATAATAAAAAAAAATAAAGTCTTATATCCTCCAATAACAAACTAAGGTTTAAAATTTTGAATTTCTGAGTATTTCTATGAGTAGTCGCTTTTCCACTGACCCTCAAATTGCGCAAATATAACTTGCGCATAAAAATTTACATAATGTTACAAGCTAGGAATAACATTCTCTTCAAATGGAAGGATTCAATACCTCCAACACATGATCAAAGGATCAGAGACATCATGCTTAACATGAAGTTAGAAAAAATTAAGTACACCCTAAATAAGTCTATCAATAAATTTGATAAAATACAGGAGCCTCTTTTACACTGTGTGAACATGTTGGCTGGCCTGGAACTTTGAAAATATTTTAGGTGTTTATATTGTTGTTGACCTGTTTTTTTATTTATTTATTTATTTTCTTTTTTTAATGGTACCAGAATGCACTGTCTTTACTGTCTTTATGCGTGTCTTGTTTGTATTGCCTTTTTTTTTTTTTTTTCTGTTTGTCACACCCGGTGTCAATCTCTGCATCATGAGTACATTGCTTGAAGTTATGGATGTTGTGCTTGTTAAATGAAATGTTCTGTAAATGTTGAAAAGTTCTATAAATAAAGTTAAAAAAAAAACAAAAAAAAACATAATTGAAAAACGACAATTTCGCCAAAAGTCTCATTTTTCGATTAAAAGTTTTCGTGCTGGCAAAAGGTGGTTTTTCAGGCGTAACACAAATAGTATACCACGCAAAACTACAATGGAAAGACCTTTTTTCGCAACTAGCGTCAGTTGAATTTAAAAAAAAAAGGATGTTGACGTACGTTACAACAAGCGAAGAAGAAACATGTCGCGGTATGTGTGGACACACCAGGAAACCCAATCATTTTTTAATTTAGTACGAGATAGAGGGGAAATATATAATAATAATGAATATATCTGTAAATCAACACCATATTTACGTTCGTCGCCATGTTTATGGAATGACTTCTCATGTCATTTTGCGATAACAAATAAACAAATCATCGCATTTGTGATTTAATGGAAAAACCGACATTACGTACTTCTGTTTTTTCAACATTTAGTAAATAACGGTAAAGTTTTGTGCGCAGATGTCCAGTGGAAAAGTGACTAGTGTCCTATAAAGAGTTAACAGTTAAAGAAATATGTTGAAAATGTGATGATGGTGTAATATCAGTGAAGAATTTGGGAAAATATAGTGATACGAATTACCAAGGACATGTTCTGCGCTATATTTGGGTCATTTAACAGGAAAACACATACCAAGTAAGGATAAATATTTGATTAAAATCCTCTTGGTAGTGTCTATAAAAGCCGTCAGAAGAAAATGTTGTTGGAATGTTCGAAAATACATGTTCCTTTCACTTTAAATGTGTTTTTATTCTATTTTTTATACAGACTTCTTGGATTTTTTTGTTAGTTTGTTTGTTTTTTCCACTTATGAGTAAAGAACCAAATATGCTAATTTCATTAACCCTGATTTGTTACATAACAATAAAACATTCTGAAAAATTTCCCAACAGTTATAAAGTCTTATATAGTCAAATATAACTTACGCATAAAAATGAACATAATGGAAAAAGGACAATTTCGCCAAAAGTCTCATTTTTCGATTAAAAGTTTTTGTGCTGGCAAAAGATGTTTTTTTGAGCGTAGCGTTAATGGTATACCACGCAAAACTACAATGGAAAGACCTTTTTCGCAACTAGAGTCACATGAATTTTTTAAAAAAATAATTAAAAAATGGATGTTGACGTACGTTACAACAAGTGAAGAAAAAGAAGAAACATGTCGCGGTACGTCTGGACACACCAGGAAACCCAATCATTTTTTAATTTAGTACGAGATAGAGGGATAATATATAATAATAATGAATATATCTGTAAATCAACACCATGTTTACGTTCGTCGCCATGTTTATGGAATGACTTCTCATGTCATTTTGCGATAACAAATAAACAAATCATCGCATTTGTGATTTAATGGAAAAACCGACATTACGTACTTCTGTTTTTTCAACATTTAGTAAATATCGGTAAAGTTTTGTGCGCAGATGTCCAGTGGAAAAGCGACTAGTGTCCTATAAAGAGTTAACAGTTAAAGAAATATGTTGAAAATGTGATGATGGTATAATATCAGTGAAGAATCTGGGAAAATATAGTGATACGAATTACCAAGGACATGTTCTGCGCTATATTTGGGTCATTTAACAGGAAAACACATACCAAGTAAGGATAAATATTTGATTAAAATCCTCTTGGTAGTGTCTATAAAAGCCGTCAGAAGAAAATGTTGTTGGAATGTTCGAAAATACATGTTCCTTTCACTTTAAATGTGTTTTTATTCTATTTTTTTACAGACTTCTTGGATTTTTTTTGTTTGTTTTTTCTGTTTTGTTTTGTTTGTTTTCTCCACTTATGTGTAAAGAACCAAATATGCTAATTTCATGAACCTTGATTTTTTTATATAATAAAAAAATTCACAAAATAAAGTCTTCTTAAATCCTCACTATGACTGCTCTATAAAGGGTTAAACCACACAAATATCATCTCTGTTTGGTCTGTGCAAATAAATATTTAGCAAATGGATGAGGTGAAGTTGTGTTCAGGCTGTGATTTTAATGATTTTGGATAAATATCTGCAAATTCATGTGTTTTTAGATATGTTAACAACTGCTGCACATGTCCAGAGCCACAAAAACGCTAATATAATTTATCTAAAGACATAAAGAAGACTCACACTCTCTTATGTACTCTATGAAAGGATCTTCTCTGTTCTCTTTAGTCAGATGTGCCAGCAGTAATGGTATATGGGATTCTTTTATCATCCGTAGCTGAAGATGCTTTTGCTCATGTTTTATTTCAAGCATAATGATTAAAAGCTGCTTTTAAACATTACAATATCAGCATCTGGCTTTAATACTTTTCTCCATATGTTCATACACTGGCGCTGTTTGACTGCACCACCTTTGGTTTGGATTACAGGAGACGTTCACTGTCACATGTTTTTTTTTTTTGCCACATTAGGCTTATGTTGCGTCACCATAAAGGTTCATAATATTTTTTCCATCCATAGTTGCATTAATTTTGATTACTGATGATGAAGAATTGGACCGTTGCATCAAGTCTTCATCACATGCTGGACTTACTCTGGATTGTTGTGACAGATCTAGTGTTGACCGAATGTATTCTTGTCTTAGATGGCCGAAGGTTATTCATAGGTTATCGACAAGTTTATTGTTGTTTATTCGCAACATTATTTGCACCAAGTATCCTACAGCTCTTGCTAATCAAATTGGTTATAACTCTAATGTTCATCACTACAGTACCAGAGCCTCAGCTCAAGGTCTACTTGCATTACCGCGACCAAAAACTAATTCAGTGAAAAGCACTGTTGGATATAGAGCTATTTCTGAATGGAACACTCTACCTTTAACCCTTTCATGCATACTGGTCACTACAGTGGACAGCTGTTCTACAGCTGTTCTCTTGTATATTCATGAATTTTATTGTTCTTTTTGTTGTTGTTTTTACACATATCTTTATTAAAGTTTTAAGACACTACATATCTTTTTTGACATGAATTGGTAACATTATGTAGATCTCTCTTGAGCAAAAACCCCCAGAATCACAAGCCCTCCCCATAGTTTTCATACAATTTATCACTAAATTCATGTTTCTGTGCATCAAAAATTAAATGTGTGGTGTCCAGCTGAGTGGACATTTTTGCAACTTAATGAAAAATAGGTTCATAAGAATTTTTTTTTCATTATTATTTTTTTAATGTATTTTTTAAAAAATTTTTACAATTATTTTTATTTTATTTTATTTCATTTTAATTTATTTTTCAGAAGAATTTTTTCAATCGCATTGTTTTTTTCATGCCTAAAGAGGAATAAAAACACTCAGGAAAACATTTTGAATAAGGTTCTCATAATTCGTGCATGAAAGGGTTGAATATTAGAAACTTTTCAAGTAAGAAAGCATTTAAAAAACA
Source organism: Sphaeramia orbicularis (assembly GCF_902148855.1). Lineage (NCBI taxonomy): Eukaryota > Metazoa > Chordata > Actinopteri > Kurtiformes > Apogonidae > Sphaeramia > Sphaeramia orbicularis. The sequence goes on along the minus strand of NC_043975.1, from coordinate 7,857,710 downwards.
TGTAAAGTCATTGTTCAGGCTTGAGAGTTATGCCGCGTTTCCACTGCATGGTACCAACTCGACTAGACTCGACTCGGCCTTTTTGCGTTTCCATTACAAAACAGGACCTGGAATCTGGTACCCGGTACGAATTTTTTGGTATCGCCTCCGCCGAGGTTCCAAGCGATACTAAACCGTGACATATAACACTGCAGACCACTGATTGGTCAGACAGTTTTCTCTGTGACCCGTCGTTTTACAAAAAACAGATGGGGAAGTGGACAGTAAATATAGCGGTAGGTTAATCCACATGATAACAGCCCAAAACTACACCATGGTCGGTCGAGGAGAGTCAGTGTTTGGTGGCTGACGTAAAAATTCAGACAAGACAACCCGCAACGAGTGAGTTTTCAGCAACTCTCTGACCAGACGACATGGAAATAACGCGCCACATCACTATAACATCCCGGTACTGTAAAGTCAGTAGTATCCTGTAATGGAAACGGTCTCCAGGAATACCGAGTTGAGTCGAGCCGAGTAAAGCTGGTTCCATCCATCCATTATCCACCGCTTATCCGGGGCTGGGTCGCGGGGGCAACAGTCTAAGCAGGGATGCCCAGACTTCCCTCTCCCTAGACTCCTCCTCCAGCTCTTCCGGGGGGACCCCGAGGTGTTCCCAGGCCAGCCAAGAGACATAGTCTCT
>NC_043975.1:7827028-7854528 GCF_902148855.1 Sphaeramia orbicularis | reverse complement strand
ACTTTTCAGTCAGATATAAGAACTTATTTTTAGACAACAGATCTGGAAAATCTTATTTCTAGAAATCATACCAAAGTAATTTTCACTTGTTCCATTGGCAGATTTTTTTTTCTTGAATTAAGCAAAAAAAACAACAACCTTGAATTAAGCAAAAACAAGATGATTTTTGCATTAAAAACTACCAAAATTTAATCATTTCTTCCTTGTGCCAGTATCAACATTTCCTGAAAATGTCATCAAAATCCTTCCATAACTTTTTGAGTTATCTTGCTGACAGACAAACAAACACACAAACAGACAAACCTATAACTTTGTTGCCATAATATTCACCAGTAAAATCCATGGAGCTGGATCAATGACAGTGGATGGACACACTTATTTTATGCTTAGTTAAAGGTGTATTTTGCTGAAAAAGTCACTACTTCTTCAGTTTTCTCTGTTTTTGATATAATAACCATCAACTTTAATCTGAACATCTACATGATCAGTGAATACAGGAAAATACCTCATGTTCACTGAAAAAATGCAAAATACAGAGGATAATGTCATAATAAATGATAAATAAATACCTGATTTTGACTGAAAAAATACTAAATACAGAGGAAAACTTCATAATAAATGGTGATAAATTACTTCAGAAAGGTTAAATCCAGAGGACAAGTGGTTCCAGGCACAACAAACCCCGCCCCTCGTACATATTCTAACTTATTTTGGCATCGATCCAGCTGATGTCATCATATCAATTACCTTTATATATGTTTCAAGTTTGAAGTAAATTGAAACAAAATTGATGTTTTTATAGACATGTGAAATTTTGCCCATTATAAGTAAATGTGGGAAAAAAAAAAAAAATCTTTAAAATGTGAACTTTGACCTACATTTTCCAAAATGTAATTATATCTATTCTGGGTCACTGGCAATCTATAAACCCAGTTTGGTATGAATTCAGCCAATAGTTTTGCTGTTAGTGTTCAACAATCAAACCGGACCGAAAACAATACCCCTTGCCTTCCCTTTGGGGGGGCGGGGTAAAAATGTATTTGGGAACTGCCCCAAAAGTAGTTCTGGGTCTTTATGGGTTAAACGTGCATTAACCCTTTCATGCATGAATTATGAGAACCTTAATCAAAAATTTTTTTCCTGAGAGTTTTTATTCCTCTTTAGGCATGAAAAAAACAATGTGATTGAAAAATTTCTTCTGAAAAATATAAAAAATAAAATAATAATAATAATAATAATAATAATAATAATAATAATAATAATAATAATAAAAATTAAAAAATACATCAATTTTTTTTTTTTTTTAAGTCTTATGAACCTATTTTTCAGTCAGTTGCAAAAATATCCACTCAGCAGGACACCACATGTTTAATTTTTGATGCACAGAAACATGAATTTAGTGATAAACTGTGAAAACTATGGGGAGGGCTTGTGATTCTGGGGGTTTATGCTCAGGAGAGATCTGCATAATGTTACCAGTACATGTCAGAAAAGATATGTAGTGTCTTAAAACTTTAATAAAGATATGTGTAAAAACAAAAAAAACAACAAAAACAACAAAATCCATGAATATGCAAGAGAACAGCTGTAGAATAGCTGTCCACTGGAGCGACCAATATGCATGAAAGGGTTAAATTAGGATTCAGTTTTAACCCACTGATGGTCACGAAACACATATAACAAAAGCTAAATATAGAGAAAAATGTATTTTAGAAGTGCCACAAAAGTAACACTGGGTCTTTATGGGTTAATATATCGTCCTGAGACCCAGCAATGCATTTTTGTCCCCTGTTGTGGACAAGAATTTCACAGCTTTACTGTAAAAAATTAAAATAAAGAAATATCCACTGAAAAGAACATAATATGAAAAAAAAAAAAAAAAGTATCTGGAAAAAGTTTTGTGTCATGCTGTTTCCGATTAAGGCAATTATTTAATGTAAAATGGTGAAAATGTTTACTTACTTGGTTTCAGGAGGATATGACATAATACATCCCTGGTATCGTTCTCTGCTGTTGTTCCTGAAACAAAAACATACAATTTTTTATATATTACATCAGTGCTTCCAACCTTTTTTGGCTCGTGACCCCATTTTAACTTCACAAATTTCAGGTGACCCCAGACATTCAAAATGGAGACATTGTTTTTGCTAAAATTAATTTGTTTTTAATCATGTTATAGTTTGCTATACTATGTTACAAATAAACATTAATTTTAGACGACATTTAGTCTATATAATGTATATCACAGGTGTCAAACATGCGGCAAAGGGGCCAAAACTGGCCCGCCAAAAGTTCCAATCTGGCCCACGAGATGAATTTACAAAATGCAAAATGCAAAAATTACCCTGAAGATATTAACAGTCAAGGGCATCAAACTCGAAAATAACAGCATAATAACTTAAAAATAATGACTCCAAATTTTCTTCTTGGTTTAATGTGAAAAAAAAAAAAAAAAAAAAAAAAAAAAAATATATATATATATATATATATATATATATATGTATATATATATTATGCCTGTAAATAACGTCAACACCAATTTTCTGTCTTTGATTTATTGAAAAAAACATTAAATTCTGATATCCTTTAACAAGAAAATGTCAATAACCTGAATAAATATGAACAACCTGGACTGTCTAAAGAAAAATAAGTGCAATTTTAACAATATTCTGCCTGTTTTGTGTCTTGGTAGATCTGATCATTAATGCACATGTATGAATCATAAGTTGAGGCCTAATATTGATAAAATTGTTCTTATTTTTCTTCCGAAATTTCAGTTTTTTCAGGGTTTTCACATCTTTTTTTGTTTTGGGTAGAAATAGTTTCATCATTTAATGTTATTTTTTGCACTAAAAAATTTGGAGTTGTCATTATTTATAGGTTATTATGCTATAATTTTACTGGTCCGGCCAGCTGTAGATCAAATTGGGCTGAATATGGCCCCTGAAAGAAAATGAGTTTGACACCCCTGATGTATATTATTCAGGACGGAGGCAGTAAATCCAGGTGTAGATTACTGCACAAAGTGAGAATTTGATTTTCTTTGGTCAGGATATGTACAGTCAGTCCAGCTGTGATTTACAAGGAGGACAATTAATACTGAACAAACAAGAACTCCAACTATGAATTATGAAAGAGCTGCAGCATCTGAAACTGACCACAATGAACATGTGACAGATAAACAGAACCACAGTGCTGCAGTTTCACAACCACAGTTTGTCACGTCTTTTATGGGTTGAGATTGTCTCTGTCAACACACCATATATTTTTTATTAGTAATTTTTTTAAATTATTTTTATCAATTTCTTGAAATTTCAGGCGACCCCCAGTTTGAAGAACAGTATTACACAGTAGGCCTCTAACAGTACACAAAATTTTCGATTCGGTACGTTTTCAGTTTTCAAAGCCACGGTTTGTTTTTGTTTTTTTGTTTTTTTTTCGGTTCGGTACAGGAAGAAAAAAAACCCCTCGAAATATCTACTAATGCATTTATGAATTTTGTAACATTTTTCCCCCAACTTTTGGAGACAATAGAATATAGAAAAAAAGGAATAATATAATTGTGCTGCTACAAATCAAATAGAAAATAAAATAAATTATTAATATTACTAAATGTATTTTTAAACATTAGTATTGCACTTTTCCCTGAAAGGTAGTTTCGAACAAACAAGAAAAATCTAATCACACTTCTGTCAGTTCACATTCTGCAGAAAAATAACAATAAAATTCCACATGAAGTGAAACATTAACAAGAGGGTAAATTGGTATTCTGTTGAAACAAACTGAAGAGAAACACTGACAACACAATGAACCAAATTATTTATTTTAGGACAGAGAACAAACTGTTTAGGACACTGTGTGTATTTGTGTGTGCCTGTGTGCATGGGGGATTTTTTTTTTTTTTTGTCGGAGCCAGGGGGTAGGGGAGGCATGCAGTTATATACCTGGGGGTACGGCCCATAGCTAACGTAGCAAACACTGTCGAGAAACGAAAGTGAAACTATACATACTTTCAACGTTCTATTTATTCCTCTGTTATACAGCGTGCATGACAGACAGACAGACAGACAGACAGACAGAGCTAGTGTCAGTGTTTTAGAACTACCGTAGCTCATAGGGACCAAACAACGTCCGTCTTTTTAACGTCTCTTTCCTGGTTGTTGTCTTTCACCTGAACCTGAACTGATCCAAACTGGACTGGACTGATGCTGGAGGGTCTGCAGTCTCTTCCTTCCAGGTTCACATCATATTTGTTGTTTTTTTTTTTAACCTTATATCAGCTGTTGTTTCATATTTCAGGTCAATGTGTGCGTCTTTTATTAAGTCCGTGTAAAACTTGTGCAGATTTAACCCTTTCATGCATACTGGTCACTCCAGTGGACAGCTATTCTACAGCTGTTCCCTCGTATATTCATGGATTTTGTTGTTCTTTGGTTTTTTTTTTTGTTTGTTTAGTTTTTGTTGTTTTGGGTTTTTTTTTTTTTTTTTTTTTTTACATATATCTTTATTAAAGTTTTAAGACACTACATATCTTTTCTGACATGACTTGGTAACATTATGTAGATCTCTCCTGAGCATAAACCCCCAGAATCACAAGCCCTCCCCATAGTTTTCACACAATTTATCAGTAAATACATGTTTCTGTGCGTCGAAAATTAAACATGTGGTGTCCAGCTGAGTGGACATTTTTGCAACTTACTGAAAAATAGGTTCATAAGAATTTACTTTTTTTAATGTATTTTTTAAATTTTTAAAATTATTTTTATTTTATTTATTTTTTATTTATTTATTTTTCAGACGAAAATTTTCAATCGCATTGTTTTTTTCATGCCTAAAGAGGAATAAAAACACTCAGGAAAAAATTTTGATTAAGGTTCTCATAATTCGTGCATGAAAGGGTTAAAGTTCCGCATCGAACAATGTCTTTCGTCCCTTTTTCTTTTTCTCAACATCCTGTGCTGTTTCAGTACAGCTGTGTACTGAACCGAACAGGTGCGTACCGTAACAGTTCGGTTCAGTACGTGTACCGTTACAGGCCTATTACACAGTAACACAGCTGAAAACACCATGACTGGCTTAACCCTTTCATGCACAAATTATGAGAACCTTAATCAAATTTTTTTCCTGAGTGTTTTTATTTCTCTTTAGGCATGAAAAAAACAATGCAATTTTCTTCAGAAAAACAAAAAACAAACATAAAATAAAATAAATTAAAAACTAGAAGCACTCAGAGAGCGCAGACCTCCGCCAAGGCTAATCAGTGCCCCCCCCCCCCCCCCCCCCGTGGGCCCCCCCACCCCCGATCACCACCAAAATTTAATCATTTCTTCCTTATCCCATTTCCAACAAACCCTGAAAATTTTATCCAAATCTGTCCATAACTTTTTGAGTTATGTTGCACACTAACGGACAGACAAACAAACAAACAGACAAACAAACCCTGGCAAAAACACAACCTCCTTGGCGGAGGTAATAATTTAAAAAAATTTAAAAAATATAGAAAAAAAAAAAAAAAGAAAAAAATTCTTTTGAACCTATTTTTCATGAAGTTGCAAAAATGTCCACCCAGCTGGACACCACATGTTTAATTGTTGATGCACAGAAACATGTATTTACTGATAAATTGTGTGAAAACTATGGGAAGGGCTTGTGATTCTGGGGGTTTATGGTCAGGAGAGATCTACATAATGTTACCAATTCATGTCAGAAAAGATATATAGCATCTTAAAACTTTAATAAAGCTATGTGTAAAAAAAAACAAGCAAACAAAAAAAAAAAAAAGAAAAGAAAAGAACAACAAAATCCATGAATATACAAGAGAACAGCTGTCCACTGAAGTGACCAGTGTGCATGAAAGGGTTAAATACTGACTGTATTTTCCTACTCTACTCGACACCAGTATCTCACTAAGACCAGATTATTTTTCTCCTTTAATTTGTCATCTGCATGTCTGAGTATTTTAGAGGAAATAAACCATTGTCTGTGGTTGTAATCATCTAACTGTGCTCCCGTCCACAGCTTTGGGTTGCAGCAGAGGTCAGTGTGCCGTCCTGCTCAGAGGGTGAACAGGCCGAAAACACATCAACCCCGAGACACACAAAGACACACAATGCGTTTTTTGCTAATGAGCAGGCAGGGCCTCAGCATGCAGAGGATAAAGAGGGGGCTGATGGCCGAGACCCCCAACGGGTCTGCTTGAACTTGTGAAATAGGATTGACGCCACACTCCGAATGAGGCTCTAGCTACGAGGGAGCAGCAGACTGAAGCCCCCCAGGAGGCTAAGTTGAATCAATTCTCCTAATGATGTTTGCAATTTAGAAGGCTAATGACATGCACTACGAACTGGAAGATTATGTCTAGGAGATGCCTCTCAGAGTCAAGTGTCAAAATAAATACCTCGCAAAATCCCAAACCGATATGCTCGGGGTGGAAATAAACACATGGGAGGATAAAGGACATAAAGGTTCTGCTTATGAGACTTGGTTAAAGGGAGCAAAGTCATGAATTAGAGGCATAATCCGTGATCATTTTGCATTAAAATGTCTAAAATTTACTCAACCCGTGCTTTAAATTTTGTTAATTTACATACTTCGAGATGCAATATGTGATTTTTTTTGGTGTCACTGGTGAAAAATTCCATAATTACCTTTCAACATAATGTAGGTCAAGTGGTCTGACTGGAAACGTGAACTCTATCCTGTTCTCTGGACTCTGTTTTTACATCGTAGAAAATCCGATGGGATGTTTTGGCTCGTTTTCAGAAAAGTAGGAAGTGAAAAACATGACTTTTAAGAATCAGTGGGTTCACTTATCTTTATATTTAGTGTTTGGATTTGGACCAAGAGGAGACAGTTGCAGGATGCTGGGTATTTATGCTGGGTATATATTATTATTATTATTATTATTATTATTATTATTATTATTATTATTATTATTACACTGGGTTACAAAAAAAATGTTTTTTGCAAGTTGTCCAGGTTTTTTCAACTGAATTCGGACCATTTTGCACCGCTAAATCCAAAAATGACATCTGTTTTTCTCAATCAGGTCAGGTTTTTTTGCTAATTTGATTTTGAAAAATTTGATCTTCTCACAAAATATAATAATTAATACCAAAATAAGATTGGTAAGCACACTTTATGAAGCTTGTGACTTGATTCCTGTTAGGTACAATGGTGTATTCAGTGCAGATGTAGCAGAATACGTCAGGCTTATTTTTGCAACATCTTCTAGTCGAAGCCATTTCATTCACCTGTAATATTAAAAAAAACATTAATCATAAATTGGCAAAAGTAAAATCTTCAGAACTCGTTTATTGCAAGAAATATGAAAGAATTTTGTATCATATGATGTGAAAATGCCCATAAATGTAAGCAAAAATGTTCAAAAGCCAATATGTAGCATAGTTCAGAAAGTTGACCTGATTGAGCAAAATTAATGTGATTTTTGGATTCAGCACACCAAAATTATCTGAAATCAGCTCAAAAAACTTAAACAAAAAATTTGTTGTTGACCACTGTTGTTATTATTATTATTATTATTATTATTATTATTATTATTATTATTATTACTATATTTTAAATAAAGACACTTTTCACAATACTCAAGGTCACTGTATGGAGAATCAGGACAAGTGCAACATATATATACAATAAACAGGATTATATGCAAAAAAGAGAAAGGAAACTAAATATATCCTAAAAACAGGAGTTATTCATTTTCCCCTCTGATTTCAGCCCACAGCTGATTGAATTCATTCTTTTCAACTGTGTTTGTTTTCTGACATGCATGATTTTATTCAATATAATGTGCAGTTTCATTGGTTGCCTCTTAGTAGCATTGTAGTTACTTTGAATAACAAACCTAAAATATGCAGTTGATCATTCATGCAAAAGTGAAACTATTTGTTTGCTCCTGGAGGATTCTGTTGGGTTTCTGTAAATTGGCTTAGAGTCTGGTTTTGACCAAATCGATATGTAAAGCAACACGAGGTAACTTTTGTTAGGATTTGGCGCTATATGAATAAAATTTGATTTGATTTATTTCATTTATAACAATGGTAGTGATCCACAAAAAACTCCATCCAACTCATCGTGCAGGTCATCAGGTGCTTATATAAACATAAAAAAAAAAAAAGATTTTAAAAATTCCTAAAAAATTGAAACTTTGACCTACTTTTCTCAAAATGTAATCACATCTATTCTGCATCACTGGAAATCTATAAACCCAATTTGGTATGAATTCAACCAATAGTTTTGGTACTACAGACATTGGAAATTTTGCCCATTATAAGTAAATTGGAAAAAAAAAAATGTTCAAAATTGATAAAAAATTTGAACTTTGACCTTCTGTTCCCAAAACATAATGAGGTCTATTCTGGGTCACTGGCAATCTATAAACCAAATTTGGTATGAATTTAACCAATAGTTTTGCTACTAGAGACATTTGAAATTTTGGCCATTAAAGGTAAATTGGGGAAAAAAAATGTTCAAAATTCATAAAAAATTTGAACTTTGACCTACTGTTCCCAAAACGTAATGAGATCTATTCTGGGTCACTGGCAATCTATAAACCAAATTTGGTATGAATTTAACCAACAGTTTCGCTGCTACAGACATTTGAAATTTTGCCCATTATAAGTAAAAGGGGGATTTTTTTTTTTTTTTTTTTTTAATATTTTTCTTTTAAATCATCAAAAATGTAAAATTTGACCTATATTTCCGAAAACGTAATAAGATCTATTCTGGGTCACTAGCAATCTATAAACCAAATTTGGTATGAATTCAACCAATAGTTTTGCTGCTACAGACATTTGAAATTTTGCCCATTTTAAGTAAAAGGGGGATTATTTATTTATTTATTTATGCATTTATTTATTTATTTATTTATTTATTTAAAATTCCTCAAAAATTTACACTTTGACCTACGTTTCCCAAAATGAAATCAGATCTATTTTGGGTCACTAGCAATTTATAAACTAAATTTGATATGAATTCAACCAATAGTTTTGCTGCTACAGACATTTGAAATTTTGCCCATTATAAGTAAATTGAAAAAAAAAAAAAAAAAAAGTTAAAAATTCATAAAAAATTTGAACTTTGACCTACTGTTCCCAAAACGTAATGAGATCTATTCTGGGTCACTGGCAATCTATAAACCAAATTTGATATTTATTCAACCAATAGTTTTGCTGCTAGAGTGTTAACAAACAAACAAAGAAATAAACAAACCAAACCAAGAACAATACCTCTTGCCTCACCTTCGGGGGTGTGGGTGGGGTGGGGGGGGGGTAATAAATTCCATTCTACAAGTACAAATCACTGGATTACAAAGTTAGTTTGTCCGTAAATGTGTGCAAAATTGACAAATAATACCAACCCAAATGATAAATTATGCTTTTATTTTAAGACTCAGTGACACCTAGTGGCAGTTATTGCATACTGAACGATTAAACAGTAAAAATGAGCAGGTTATTGAGGGATAAAAGCTGTGGGATTTAACAGATGTTTTCTTTCCCCCACCCCCCACCCCCATCATTAGGCCTAGTGATCTCCAGCGCTGCTAATTTTATATTTACCCTTTGGGTGTACTGATGCCTACGTCCTATGGGATAAGGATGCATCTCCAATGTACAAGATGTTAAACGCTGTGTGTTTAGCGAAAGCCAACGCAGCTGAAGGTGTAACATGTGCCCCTACATGATACGTGTCTGCGTACGTGTTATTACGGCGGCGTGCGTTTACAGCAGAGGATCGGCAGTACGCTCCGCATACGTATGCAACATGTTGATATGATTACTCCACAGGCTGCCCCTTGTGTTTAAGGCTGGTCATTAACATCGTATTTGAAGACTTTGTCAATAGGTGCCAAGACAACAAGAAGCAACATCGCCCCTGTGCACATCACCCACCCCCCTCCACCACCCCCGTTCCTATCCACTTGCCTTTCTTTTCTCTCATTAATATGGAAATGAGCGCCTCATTGTTGTTAGTTGGGAAGAAAGCTGTCATGTCTTTGGTGACGGGCTCAATGGATGTGTTTGGATTGCAGGGCTTGCTGTTTTCCGAGAGCATGTCTTATCTTTGTTTAGGCAGCGAATCAAAAATGTAAACATCACTTCATTAGCATCTGTCAGGAAGCTTAACGCTATGATTTTTAATACACAGCTAAACCCTCTGAATAGGCAAACAGGCTTCGTTATTCTGTCTCTTCTTTTATCTCCACTTTGTGTAGTAGTTAATTTCTCAAAGGGAAAACTTACTTAATCCTCTGCGTTAAAGCCGTGTTATGTAGCTCTGCTTTCTCCGTCTGCTGGAACATTTCTTCCCAGACTTGCTTTGTTCTACTTTTCCTGCCCGGTTGGTGGTCACTTTTATACTTTTATACTATTTCACTCACACAAAAAAAAAAAAAAAAAAAGGCTTTAAAAAAATAAATAAATAAAAAATTGCTTCTGAAGTGTGAGAAAAATAAACCGTAACCCATGAAGACCCAGAACTACTTTTGCAGCAGTTCCCAAATGATTTTTTTTCTCTATTTTTTTTTTTTTTTTACTTTTTTAAGTGATTACCCTCTTTTTTAAAATTATGCTCAGTATTTTTGCCTTCTTAACCCATAAAGACCCAGGCCCACTTTTGAGACTGTTCCCAAATGAATTTTTTTCTCTATTTAACCTTTATAAAGTGATTTATCATTATTTATTTTAACAATATCCTCTGTATTTTACATTTTTTTTGGTGAAAATCATGTATTTTCCTATATTAATTCAGTGATCATGTCGATGTTCATAAAAGCTCACAGTAAATTCAAAGGTTATTGAAACAGAAACTGAGAAAATGGAAGAAAAAGTGACTTTTTTTGGCAAAGATGTTAATAACTGAATGAAAAACAAGTGTGTCCATCCACTGTCATTGATCCAACTCCATGGGTTTTACCGGTGAATCAATGTTGTAGAAGATGACTGTGTTTCTATGGTAACTACGGAGCCTCTGAACACCCATGTGGGTCATATCTGATGACCATGAAAAGATGAAAAACTGTAATTTACACCAATTATTTACATGTATTGATAGGATTAGTGGATCAACAGGTATTAAACAGTTTATATCAGTAGATGGTTTCTGTCACCAGTGACTGTTTGGGTCGTTATGAGTTAAATTTATATATTTATTCAATTATAAATTCAAATTTATCATCATTTATTATAAGATTATCCTCTGTATTTTGCATTTTTTAAGTTTATATCAGGTATTTTCCTATATTTTATTTACAGATCATGTAGATGTTGATAAAATCTCAGATTAAAGTTGGGGGGTATTATATCAAAGACAGAGAAAATTGAAGAAAATGTGACTTTTTTTGGTAAAATCTATCATTAACTGAACATAAACCCAGTGTGTCCATCCACTGTCATTGATCCAACTCCATGGGTTTTACTGGTGAATCAATGTTGTAGAAGACGACAGTGTTTCCATGGTAACTATGGAGCCTCTGAACGTCCAAATGGGTCATATCTGATGACCATGAAAAGATGAAAAAACTGTATTTTATACAAATTATTTACATGTATTGATAGGATTAGTGGATCAACAGGTATTAAACAGTTCAGATCAGTAGATGGTTTTGGTCGACAGGGGTTGTTTGGGTCTTTATGGGTTTAGTGAAAATCAGGTATTTTAATAAATTTAATTTACAGATTATGATTGATCTCCATAAGATCTCAAGTTAAAGTAGAGGGTCATTATATCCAAAACTGACAAAATGAAGGAAAAAGTGTCTTTTTGTGCAAAATTTATCATTAACTGAACATAAACCCAGTGTCTCCATCCACTGTCATTGATCCAACTCCATGGGTTTTACTGGTGAATCAATGTTATAGAAGATGACAGTGTTTCCATGGTAACTATGGAGCCTCTGAACGTCCAAATGGGTCATATCTGATGACCATGAAAAGATGAAAAAACTGTATTTTATACAAATTATTTATATGTATTGATGGGATTAGTGGATCAACAGGTATTTAACACTTTAGATCAGTAGATGCTTTAGGTGGTTATTATTGGTTATGGTTATTATAACACATTTTATATCAGATGGTTTTGGTCACCAGTGGATGTTTGGGTCTTTATGGGTTAAATTTATGTATTTATTAAATTATAAATTCAAATTTATCATTGTTTATTATAGGATTATCCTCTGTATTTTGCATTTTTAAAAAATTTTATATCAGGTATTTTCCTGTATTTTATTTACAGATCATGTAGATGTTGATAAAATCTCAGATTAAAGTTGGGGGAGTATTATATCAAAGACAGAGAAAACTGAAGAAAACGTGACTTTTTTTTGTAAAATCTATCATTAACTGAACATAAACCCAGTGTGTCCATCCACTGTCATTGATCCAACTCCATGGGTTTTACCGGTGAATCAATATTGTAGAAGATGACGGCGTTTCCACGGTAACTACAGAGCCCCTGAACATCAAAATGGGTCATATCTGATGACCATGAAAAGATGACAAACTGTATTTTACGCCAATTATTTACATGTATTGATAGGATTAGTGGATCAACAGGTATTAAACAGTTCAGATCAGTAGATGGTTTTGGTCGACAGGGGTTGTTTGGGTCTTTATGGGTTTAGTGAAAATCAGGTATTTTAATAAATTTAATTTACAGATTATGATTGATCTCCATAAGATCTCAAGTTAAAGTAGAGGGTCATTATATCCAAAACTGACAAAATGAAGGAAAAAGTGTCTTTTTTTGCAAAATTTATCATTAACTGAACATAAACCCAGTGTCTCCATCCACTGTCATTGATCCAACTCCATGGGTTTTACTGGTGAATCAATGTTATAGAAGATGACAGTGTTTCCATGGTAACTATGGAGCCTCTGAACGTCCAAATGGGTCATATCTGATGACCATGAAAAGATGAAAAAACTGTATTTTATACAAATTATTTATATGTATTGATGGGATTAGTGGATCAACAGGTATTTAACACTTTAGATCAGTAGATGCTTTAGGTGGTTATTATTGGTTATGGTTATTATAACACATTTTATATCAGATGGTTTTGGTCACCAGTGGATGTTTGGGTCTTTATGGGTTAAATTTATGTATTTATTAAATTATAAATTCAAATTTATCATCGTTTATTATAGGATTATCCTCTGTATTTTGCATTTTTAAAAAATTTTATATCAGGTATTTTCCTGTATTTTATTTACAGATCATGTAGATGTTGATAAAATCTCAGATTAAAGTTGGGGGAGTATTATATCAAAGACAGAGAAAACTGAAGAAAAAGTGACTTTTTTTTGTAAAATCTATCATTAACTGAACATAAACCCAGTGTGTCCATCCACTGTCATTGATCCAACTCCATGGGTTTTACCGGTGAATCAATATTGTAGAAGATGACGGCGTTTCCACGGTAACTACAGAGCCCCTGAACATCAAAATGGGTCATATCTGATGACCATGAAAAGATGACAAACTGTATTTTACGCCAATTATTTACATGTATTGATAGGATTAGTGGATCAACAGGTATTAAACAGTTCAGATCAGTAGATGGTTTTGGTCGACAGGGGTTGTTTGGGTCTTTATGGGTTTAGTGAAAATCAGGTATTTTAATAAATTTAATTTACAGATTATGATTGATCTCCATAAGATCTCAAGTTAAAGTAGAGGGTCATTATATTCAAAACTGACAAAATGAAGGAAAAAGTGTCTTTTTTTGCAAAATTTATCATTAACTGAACATAAACCCAGTGTCTCCATCCACTGTCATTGATCCAACTCCATGGGTTTTACTGGTGAATCAATGTTATAGAAGATGACAGTGTTTCCATGGTAACTATGGAGCCTCTGAACGTCCAAATGGGTCATATCTGATGACCATGAAAAGATGAAAAAACTGTATTTTATACAAATTATTTATATGTATTGATGGGATTAGTGGATCAACAGGTATTTAACAGTTTAGATCAGTAGATGCTTTAGGTGGTTATTATTGGTTATGGTTATTATAACACATTTTATATCAGATGGTTTTGGTCACCAGTGGATGTTTGGGTCTTTATGGGTTAAATTTATGTATTTATTAAATTATAAATTCAAATTTATCATCGTTTATTATAGGATTATCCTCTGTATTTTGCATTTTTAAAAAATTTTATATCAGGTATTTTCCTGTATTTTATTTACAGATCATGTAGATGTTGATAAAATCTCATATAAAGGTTGGGGGAGTATTATATCAAAGACAGAGAAAACTGAAGAAAACGTGACTTTTTTTTGTAAAATCTATCATTAACTGAACATAAACCCAGTGTGTCCATCCACTGTCATTGATCCAACTCCATGGGTTTTACCGGTGAATCAATATTGTAGAAGATGACGGCGTTTCCACGGTAACTACAGAGCCCCTGAACATCAAAATGGGTCATATCTGATGACCATGAAAAGATGACAAACTGTATTTTACACCAATTATTTACATGTATTGATAGGATTAGTGGATCAACAGGTATTAAACAGTTCAGATCAGTAGATGGTTTTGGTCGACAGGGGTTGTTTGGGTCTTTATGGGTTTAGTGAAAATCAGGTATTTTAATAAATTTAATTTACAGATTATGATTGATCTCCATAAGATCTCAAGTTAAAGTAGAGGGTCATTATATCCAAAACTGACAAAATGAAGAAAAAGTGTCTTTTTGTGCAAAATCTATCATTAACTGAACATAAACCCAGTGTCTCCATCCACTGTCATTGATCCAACTCCATGGGTTTTACTGGTGAATCAATGTTATAGAAGATGACAGTGTTTCCATGGTAACTATGGAGCCTCTGAACGTCCAAATGGGTCATATCTGATAACCATGAAAAAATGCCAAACTGTATTTTACATCAGTTATCATTTATTATTACCTCCGCCAAGGAGGTTATGTTTTTGCCAGGGTTTGTTTGTCTGTTTGTTTGTCTGTCCGTTAGTGTGCAACATAACTCAAAAAGTTATGGACAGATTTTGATGAAATTTTCAGGGTTTGTTGGAAATGGGATAAGGAAGAAATGATTAACTTTTGGGGGTGATCCAGAAGAAATCCTGGATTCTGGATCACTTTGAAATTTTCGTTAACATTGTGGTAAATGGGGCCAAAATTTTTGTTTCCCAATATCTCGCTTAATTAGAGACCAAAACTCATGAAATTTCACTCAGGAATTGACAATGGGGTCCTCTATCACATTTCAAAGGCTGATCCGGATCTGATCCAGAAGGCGGATTTTATCTCAATTTCTACAAAAAATGGGGGTGCCCTTACTTTTTGGCCTACTGTGCCTTTAATATTAAAGGTAGAAATTTCTGACAAGCGCCATCGTGTAGCTCAGTCAGTTCCACATCGGGAGTATGCCACCGGATTTCATGTAGCTTTAATACTTAAGGAGCTAGATCCAGAAGAAAACCGCCATTACGAGAAATGTGATTTTCGTGAATAACTACTGAACTAATAAGGATATAATTATGAATCCAGTTGCTAATGGTATGTTTTCATGGTCAAAGAATCTTAACATATAGGTAAAATAAATATGGGACTAATATTTATGGTGGAAATCACAATATGGGGGAATTGTGCAAATCTCATGCAATTTGACTCAGGGATTTACAATGGGGTGTTCTATCAAATGGCAAAGACTGATCCGGATCTTTCAAAAAGTTATGGACAGATTTGGATGAAAATTTCAGGAAATATTGATACTGGCACAAGGAACAAATGATTAAATTTTGGTGGTGATCGGGGGGGGGGGGCACTGATCTGCCTTGGCGGAGGTCTGCGCTCTCAGAGTGCTTTTCTAGTTATTATTGTGACTTCAAATTTTTAAATGTGTAAATTTTATGTTCTTATTCTGGTTTTTATCCCGGATTGTTCTTATCTTTTTCTGGTTTTTATTGTTTTCTATTGCTCCTTGTTTTTATCTATTTGATCTTATTTATTTATTTTATTCTTTTACTTATCCATGCTGCTATACCGATGAATGGTGGAACACTGAGCACTTTTTTGTCCTGTCTTTTTGTCCTGTCTGTAAGTGTGATCAAGTACCTGTCTTACATGTTCAACGTATGTATTGTTATAATACCAAACAAATCTACCTATGGGTACAAATAAAGTAACCTTGACCTTGAGTTATTTCCAAGGAATGACAGAATTAGTGGATCCACAGGTATTAATCATTTTTGATCATTATATGACTTGTTTGACAGTGGGTGTTCAGGTCTTTATGGTTTAATATCTTTGCTGAAAAAGTCACTTTTTCTTCAGTTTTCTCTGTTTCTGCTATAATAACCTTCAACTTTAATCTGAGTTTTAATGATCATCTACATACTCAGTAAATTAAATATGGGAAAACACCTGATATACACTTAAATAATGTAAAATACAGAGGATAATATTATAAGAAATGGTGATAAATGACTTAGAAAAAGGTTAAACAGAGAGAAAAATTCATTTGGAAACAGATGACAGTGTTTCCACGGCAACTACTGAGCTTCTGAACATCCAAATGGGTCATATCTGATGACCGTGAAAAGATGTCAAACTGTATTTTACGCCAATTATTTACATGTATTGATAGGAATAACGGATCAACACTTATTTAACTTTTTATATCAGTCAATGATTTTAGTTGCCGGTGGATGTTTGGGTCTTTATGGGTTAACCTTAAGAGGGTTCAAAGAGCCTTGTGTTCCAGCCAATCACAGTTGCTATCAGCATCACACTATGAGCCACTTCATCAAGGTTTATCAGCACCCAGCTTTTACTTCAAGTATACCTCCACGTTGTGAGTGATATTATAATTACCGGAACACAACCAAAAGCAGCCAAGATTAAATAAATGCACCTACTTGACTCAATTAAGTGCTTTGCTTATGACCAGGGTTGTTTGTTGCAACTGTTCCTTCGAGCTGATAACAGTGGAGTTGTATTTTTCTGCCAGATTTCAGCTCTGTCGCTCAAATCTTCGCCCCTGTGGACTTTATCGTAGGGTTGTTTTTGCAGCTGTTGCCCCTCAGAGATCATCACTAAACTGGAGTACTTCTGCACCGGGGTCACATTTGGAAACAAACACATAAAAGCCACACAGACAAGAGGATTTCCAAAAGGATGTGATAGATTCAAGAGAGTAAATGTCAGTTGCTCCTCAGGGAGGTTTGGGAAATAATGGGCTGTGATTTGAGCTGCAGAATCAGAGCATCGGGTCAGTCGGAGAGTTTATCTCCAACCGAGGGCGCAAAGATCAATGAGTGCACGCTCGTAGGTGAGTGATACAGGTTTCAGAGTTGTTCTTAACCCTTTATCGGGCAAGTGACTATTTTTGGTCATTTCCACACACATTACAAGACAGTTACAGAAACAGCTACAGTGAGGACAGTGAGTCAACAATCTCAGGTTCAATGTGGTCTCCAGGGTCTGTAAAGGCGGCCATACACTGTGCGATTATTTCGATCGTTGCACGCAGCTCCATCTCAAACTGCGCAAATCAGTCGTACAGTCAGGCTCACGATTCATGTTCTCACACTGCACGGACCGACGCTCGTATGTGACCTGACTGCTCACACTGTAGGACCATACACCACAGGATGCACCACACGTTCGAGTGTTGTATCCGGAAATACAACGTTAAAATACCAAGGAATCCGTAAAAGTGCATAGACGATTGTGTATTGGCGTGAGTCATGAAATGGTAGTGCTAAACAAAAACCAACGAGCTGCTTTGGTAATATGTGCCATTATCTGTGAGGAATCAAAAAAGAAGAAAAGACAACGATGTGTTTGGTGCAGGCATTGGTTGGCCAGACGTGGACAGTATGGGCTGTCATCCTACAACAAAGGGGACTAGAGGTAAGATGCAACAGCTAAACTGCACTAGGCCAATAGCCAGCTTGTACGCTACTGTACGTGTCTGTGTTCGCGCATGCACAGTGTGAGAATTTGAGGCACATCGGTTCGTGGCACTGCTTTGACAGTGCGATACACTCACGAGGAGCGAGCAGGATTTCAAACAGCTCCGTTTTCCTTGTGAACACACGATTGCTGGTCGTGAGGTGGTCGTGAGGTGCTAATCACTTCTCTTTACCCTATGTACACTGCACGTAGCACGACACACGATTAGAGGCACATCAGGCCTGACCCCAGAAAGAGTCGCACGAGTGAGAAATCGTCTCTAAACTCGCACAGTGTAAGGCCGCCTTTAGGTCCACCTCTGCATGAACAGTGAGTGTACCTGCTTTGTTCGGTACCATGAAGTAATGGTACTAATGTAAGGAATGATGTTCAAAGGGATCCTGTGGTCTGGATCAGCACCTATGTTGTTAGAATCAGTGGTGTAGTGGTCCCTGGAGAAGTGGGTTTACTCTCAATTTTTGCCTTTTTTTAAGTAGTCCAGAAAAAACACCATTTTAGAAACAGTGACATGTCAGACTAGTCTATTTATGCCACATTTCCACTACGTAGTATTGGCTCAATTCAGCCCTTTTGCATTTCCGTTACGAAAAAGGGCCTGGAATCTGGTACCCGGTACTAGTTTTTTGGTATCACTTCCGCTGAGGTTCCAGGACTGGGGACCAGATACTAAAACATGACGTGTAAACACCGCAGACCACTGATTGGTCAGAGAGTCATCTCTGTGACCCACTGTTTTACAAAAAAAAAGATGCGGAAGTTTACAGTAAGTATAGCGGTAGGTTAATCCACATTATGACAGCCCACAAAACTACACCGTGGTTTGTCGAGGAGGTTCAAACGTAAAAATTCAGCACGAGTTTGATGAGACAACACGCAACGAGCGAGTTTATCAGCAACTCTCTGAGCAGACGACACAGAAGTAACCGCCGCATCGCTACGACGTCCAGGTACTGTAAAGTCGGTAGTATCCAGTAATGGAAACGGTCTCCAGGAATAGGACCTGGTACCCGAGTCAAGTCGGTTCCACATAATGGAAACGCAGCATTACAGTAGTTTATCCTAAAATCCATCAGTAATATTTGCTCACAATTATAAAATTATCATGACTTGATCAGGAGCAGTTTGTAGGTTTTACTGGTCACACAAGCAGCTGCATGAACGGAAATGTATTTAACATGAGGCAAATGTAGGATAACGGTAGCCTTTCATAACATTAACCTACTCGCACAGTTTAACTAATGGCGACAAATTCTCTCCTCTAAAAGTGCAGTCATATGACCAGTAGTTTAAAACAGTGACTCATTCTGAAACCACCTTAAATTTACCTCAGAATTATGTATTCTATGAAAGTAGGTTTTCTCGATATGTGCTAATCACTTGAAAGACGTTTATTCTGCATTTCCAATAATCGCGCATCTTTCAACGAGACGTGCAGTGACCTGTCAGTCAACTGGAGTGGAATACCTCAGGTGTCCAATCAGGTTCCAGAGGTGGCCGGCGCTAGTTAGCAATATCTTCCTCAGCATGAGCCACCCTACTCTGCCTCTGATTGGCTCATCAGTCCTCATGCCTAAAGTTAACTAATCTAATCAGTGAAGGCAGCGAGCACTAGCCAATCAGAGGCAGAGTAGGGCGAGTCATAGCTTCACCATCTTAGGGGAAAAAATGAGCAATTTAGTTCAGATACGACTGAATGGTGCGCATCAGGGGGATTTAGAAGTGGGTATACGCAATACTGACTGATAAATAAGTAGGTATATTTTGTATACCGCCATATACCCTGGACTACACCACTGGTTATAATGTTGTAAAAGTGATGTTCTAATGTTCTGAATTACATGTTCCTTCCACATTACATGTGCTTTTATTCTATTTACTTCTTGTTTTTTTTCCCCACTTACAGAAAAGGAACCAAATATGGTAACTTTTGTTTGTTTTTTTGTTTGTTTGTTTTTTGTTTTGTTTTCTTCAGTTTCTTGTTCATTTTAATGCCTGGTACAACTAAAGGTACATTTGTTTGGACAAATATAATGATATCAACAAAAACAGCTCATAAGAGTTTAATTTCAGAGCTGATATCTAGCTATTTTCCATAGTTTTCTTGATAACAACCAAAATCATTTCAGTTCTTACATTAATATCTACGGCATTTTACTGCCAAAAACAGTGCTTTTAGACATTCCATGTTTTCTTTTTCTTTTCTTTTTTTAAAAAATTATTATTATCAGTGATAATTAACAAGACAATGTGGACAGAAAAACAACAACACATAAACAAAGGGAAACTCAAACAAATAAACCAACCAACCAAAAACAATAACAATGACAGAGTATTGACAAACAACAACGACAATGTCATATTACAATGAAAAAGATCAAAAATGTAAATAGCAACTAAGCATTATAGCTTGGTTAGGGGGCGATAGGGAAAAGGGTGTGAATGAAAGTGAGAAAGAGAGAAGGGGGAGTGAGGGAGAAAATAATAATTGTTGTAATGATACAAAAATATATAATAATAATAATAATAATAATAATAATAATAATAATAATAATGATAATAATAATACCAGTAGCCTAATTTGCTAGTATTATTGTGGCAGCGGTAGCGGCAGAGGCAGTCACAATACAGCGAATTAAATAATTTAATATTTGTAAAAATGTATTTGTATCAGTTACTATCTGTTTTGAGTTTATATGAATCAATTTAAATTAATATGGCTGGGGGGGGGGGGGTATGGTAACTTCATTAACCTTGACTTTCTACATAATAAAAACAGAAAAAATTCACGAAAGCAATAAAGTCTTGTTCTGTCCTCCAATAACACACTACAGTTGGAATGTTGAATCTCAGAGTATTTCTCTGAGTGTCCTATAAAGGGTTAAACATGCCCTGCACTTCTATACCCATATATCCAAGGCTTGACAAGACATGTCCAGAAAAAGGAAAAATAATGGAGGAACACAGCATGACGAGGCTGTAACACAACACTGATGTGTAAGCGCCTAACAGGGTGGACCTGAACGCTAACGGCTCCATATGTGGACATTATTCAAGGCATGTCCAGTGCATTTAGTCTGGGTTTAGCTCCGCAAAAGCTACCGAGAGAAACGTTTGGTTCTAAAGAAGCTAAATGCTGGACTACGCATGGGTCAATGTTCAAGGTCTGTCGGCTGGCCATTACATTTACGACGTGATATCTCAGGAGAGCTCTGACAGGATAGATGAGATACTCCAGAAGGAATTGCAAAGGGTTTGGTGGCTAAAAGTCAAAGGTCAAAGTTGCTGCGACCTCTAGTCTGCCCATTCGTATAAATGCAATACCACACGAACACCTTTAGGGATTTTTTCTTCCTAATTTGGTAAAAAGGTTCCCTTGGACTTGAGGATAAACTGTTTACGTTTTGGTGTTTAAAGGTCAAGATCATTGTCACCTCACAGATGATGATGTCTCGTATTTGAGAAGAGCAAGAACAGGTTTAACTCACTTTATTTTCCCTGTAGGAAAAGTCAGTCTTTGCTTTATACCCATACTAACACATACATAGTATCTAGCATTAGCATTAGCAATTAGCATTAGCATATAGCACACATTAGGAGCAGTGAGCTACTATTGAAGGCACTTAGGGACTCCAGATGTTCCTGGGTTTTTTTTTGTTTGTTTGTTTGTTTTTTTCAGAGGACAATTTTATTTTTAATTACAACTTGTGCTTAACAAGTAACAATCTCAAGTTTTATACTCATATTGTCATCCATTCCTTGGTGGTATACATATACAAACGGGGAGGGCTAGATGTTCCTGTTTTTAATGGTGGGGGAAACCTTCAGGGAAAAAAAATGAACAAGTAATAGTGTTTCCTGTGGAATAGATTTCTTGGTGTGGCGGTGTGTCATCCGGGAAGGATGTGTGTGTGTGTGTGTGTGTGTGTGTGTGTGTATGTGTGGGGGGGTCATTTACAATTTTTACCCCTATATGATTTTTGTCCTTCCGGTGTTTCCGCACATCCACACTACGTAGGTAAATTTGGTACAGCATGCACTGTGCTGGTTTTACATCCACATTGTTTTTACCCCCATTAACTGTGTCGTTTTGAATATCCAAATATCGTGAAATTTTCTCTCGTAGATGATAAATAAACGGGCTAAATTCAGTACGACATGTTTCACTACCAGATCACGACCTGGTGTTTAGATCGAAAAAATGCAATTGTGCATGCCCGACGGTTTGGAGCATGTGCATAACTACACTGGTCAACAACAAATTTAATATTTCAGTTTTTTGAGCTGATTTCGGATAATTTTGGTGTGCTGAATCCAAAAATCACATTAATTTTGCTCAGTCAGGTCAACTTTCTGAACTATGCTACATATTGGCTTTTGAACATTTTTGCTTACATTTGTGGGCATTTTCACATCATATGATACAAAATTCTGTCATATTTCTTGCAATAAACGAGTTCTGCAGATTTTACTTTTGCCAATTTATGATTCATGTTTTTTTTTAATATTACAGGTGAATGAAATGGCTTCGACTAGAAGATCTTGCAAAAATAAGCCTGATGTATTCTACTGCATCTGCGCTGAATACACCATTGTACCGAACAGGAATCTTGTTACAAAATGATTTGTTTTTCTCTTAAAACCTATTTTAGGTGAGAACTATATAAAAAAAATCAACTGATAAAGTCACAAAAATGTCATCAATTTGTGAGAAGATCAAATTTTTCCAAATCAAATTAGCAAAAAAACCTGACCTGATTGAGAAAAACAGATGTCATTTTTGGATTTAGTGGTGCAAAATGGTCCGAATTCAGTTGAAAAAACCTAGACAACTTGCAAAAAACATTTTTCTGTAACCCAGTGTTAGCAGCATTAAACATGTTTTTATTTCATAATTTTCCTGCAGTATATCAGTAAATACATGTTTCTTTGCTTCTTTAGCTGAGTGGACATTTTTGTAACTCCATAAAAACTAAGTTTATAATTTTTTTTTTTTTTTTTTCATGCTTTAAGAGGAGTAAAAACACTCAGGAAAAAATATCTTGATTAAGGTTCACATGATTCATGCATGAAAGGGTTAATTTGTTGATGTATGTGTGGACTAAATGTTACCAAATGTTGGATTCTTTGCTCTATTACACTGGTCAACAACAAATTTATTAAGTTTTTTGAGCTGATTTCGGATAATTTTGGTGTGCTGAATCCAAAAATCACATTAATTTTGCTCAATCAGGTCAACTTTCTGAACTATGCTACATATTGGCTTTTGAACATTTTTGCTTACATTTATGGGCATTTTCACATCATATGATACAAAATTCTTTCATATTTCTTGCAATAAACAAGTTCTGAAGATTTTGCTTTTGCCAATTTATGATTAATGTTTTTTTTAATATTACAGGTGAATGAAATGGCTTCGACTAGAAGATGTTGCAAAAATAAGCCTGACGTATTCTGCTACATCTGCGCTGAATATACCATTGTACCTAACAGGAATCAAGTCACAAGTTTCAAAAAGTGTGCTTACCAATCTTATTTTGGTATTAATTATTATATTTTGTGAGAAGATCAAATTTTTCAAAATCAAGTTAGCAAAAAAACCTGACCTGATTGAGAAAAACAGATGTCATTTTTTGATTTAGTGGTGCAAAATGGTCCTAATTCAGTTGAAAAAACCTACACAACTTGCAAACATCCTTTTTTTTGTAACCCAGTGTTATTTATTACAGCATTTTTTTCCCTCTTTAACCAACAACTCATGGGTATGGAGCCCCAAAAACCAAAAAAACAAGCAGGAAGAAGCTCAAATACTGAATGGAGCTGATGACGCCCGAAGAATCAGGTCGGTAGAAGCTTCAACGAGCAACATTTTCACATTATTTATCTAAAAAAAAAAAAAAAAAAACTATTAACATTTATATTCAACTCAGTATCTTCAACAGTATTAAAATTAATGTCGTAACCATTTCCCTCAATTGCTTGTGAATATCTCATCTATGAACGTTAATGTTAAATACTTAAGACACATAACCCAAGTATATGGCTTTAAATGGAACATGAGCTCAAATAACATTACCTTGTGTTGCTTTTCATGAGCGGTATCAGTGCAAACAACTCCCATGACGCTCAACTGAACATCACCTTCTGCTATTCATTCTGTTATTATCATTATGAGGCACCAAGCAGCAAATATTACAGTGTGTGTGAAGTCGCATTATTCATTCTTTATATATAGACACTCAAATATAGCACAAATATTGCACATTTTTAATTAGTTAGTTTTACAGTTGGATTAAAAACCTATTTTCACTGTTATATAAATAAGCAAGTAAGTAAGTAAATAAAATTAACCCTTTCATGCATGAATCATGAGAAACTTATTCAAAATTTTTTCCTGAATGTTTTTATTCCTCTTTAGGCATGAAATAAAACAACGTGATAGAAAATTTTCTTCTGAAAAATAAATAAAATAGATAAACAAATAAATAAATAAATACAATGAAAATAAAAAAATAAAAAAATAAATAACAATGCATTAACCCTTTCATACACAGTGGTCACTACAGTGGACAGCTATTCTACAGCTATTCTCTTGTATATTCATGGATTTTATTGCTCTTTTCGTTTTTTTGTTTGTTTTTTTACACATATCTTTATTAAAGTTTTAAGACACTACATATCTTTTCTGACATGAATTGGTAACATTATATACATCTCTCCTGAGCATAAACCCCCAGAATCATAAGCCCCCCCCCATAGTTTTCACACAATTTATCAGTAAATTCATGTTTCTGTGCATCAAAAATTAAACACATGGTGTCCAGTTGAGTGGACATTTTTGCAACTTCATTAAAAATAGGTTAATAAGATTTTTTTTTTTTTTTTCATTATTGTTTTTTATGTTTTTTTTTTTTTTATTATTATTTTTATTTTATTTATTTATTTTTATTTGTTTTTCAGAGGAAAATTTTCAATCACATTGTTTTTTTCATGCCTAAAAAGGAATAAAAACACTCAGGAAAAATTTTTGATTAAGGTTCTCATAATTTGTGCATGAAAGGGTTAAAAAAAGTAATAATGACAAAAAAATTCTTATGAACCTATTTTTCATGAAGTTGCAAAAATGTCCACTCAGCTGGACACCACACGTTTAATTTTTGACGCACAGAAACATGTATTTACTGATAAATTGTGTGAAAACTGTGGTGAAGGCTTGTGATTCTGGGGGTTTATCCTCAGGAGAGATCTACATAATGTTACCAATTCATGTCAGAAAAGATATGTAGTGTCTTAAAACTTTAATAAAGATATGTGTAAAAAAAAAAAAAAAAAAAAACAATGACGAAAAGAATGACAAAATCCATGAATATACAAGAGAACAGCTGTAGAAGAGCTGTCCACTGTAGTGACCACTGTGTATGAAAGGGTTAATGACTGTTTAATTCTGGTTCGGCATTAAATAATTTTTTTTCACTATGACATGTTTCAAACATGGACTAATTCGGATCTGAATTTCCAACGCAATTTGTTTTGTGTTCTAGCTGCAGCTGAGAATTGTGGGTATTGTAATATTTACTTGGATCTACTGTACAACAGGGACCAAGTAGAGCAGTGGTTCTAAAACTTTTTACAGCGGACTACCCCCTTAAATATACTTTTTTTTTTTAGCAGAGTACCCCCAACTCTCGCTTCAGCATTTTTGATTGAAAAAAAATTTGGCAAAATTTGTTCCAGTGCCAAAGATGTTTGTTTATATTTTCAAAACCTTGTAAAACAAAACAACATATATTTAACTGTAATATATATATTTTTTAAAAAACAACACATTCTTTAAAGTAAATTTTGTGCCAAAAATAAACTGAAAAGTACGGAAGCATATTGCCTTCACATGGAAAAATAAAAATTGGCTCTGTTTTTCTGAATTAGCAAGATAATTATTTTGTAAAAAAGTGTTAATTTTTATTTTTTCGTAGTCTGTATGATCATAGTGTATTTGCTCTGTGAGGTGTAACACTGTTTAATATGAAAAATGAATTTCCTACATTTACTGTCAACAACTCTGTTCATATTTGGAAGAGGCATGGATTATTTTGCTGCTGAATTAATGAGATAATTATCTCATAATTAAGAGAAGCGGTTTTATGAAAAAAAAAAAAAAAAAAAAAAAAAAAGGCTCTGTTTTTACGAGATCATTATCTCGTTAATTCAGAAAAACAGAGCTGATTTTTTATTTTTAGAATAGAATAGAATAGAATAGAATGCCTTTATTGTCATTATACATATGTACAACGAAATTGTAAGTGACAACACTGGTGATGCGTAGTGCAAAAGTTTAAAGAAGAAAGGAATGCAATACGTTTCTGTAGAAAAGTGCCCTCTTTCATTGATAAGAAAAATAAATAAATTGGTCATTAATAATAAATGAATATCAACAAAAAATAGCTACGTAGCTACTCAAATAAACTTATTTTAATAATATAAAATAGAAATGTTCTTAAAACGTTACCAAAGCTTAAACAAGATGATTGACAATAAAACTATTATATGAATGTATTTATTGTGTTTTATATTTTAGCATTAATTGTCATTGTTTATTTTGTATTCGTTACATGATGACTTATTTAACCCTCCAGTATCCCAGTGCGCCTTTTACGCACACTTTGCACTTCCTGTTAAAAAACTTCATATTATTTTTCACAATTTAAATAAGGTTAGAATTCAAAAGTTGTTCATTTTTGCATGATCTTTAAAATTCTGGCCACCAACTAAAATGTGCACATTGTAAACAAAAGAAAATTACAAGACTAGCATCTGTCTCACAAGTGTGCCTAAAACGCACTATTTCTTCCATTTGATATGTATGATTAGGGCTGACCTTGATTCACAAAAATAAAATCAAATTAGAGCAGAAAAATAAATCAATATATAATATTTAATAGTTTGATTTATAGGTGTGCATTTTACGCACACTTGGTGACAGATGCTAGTATTTTTGAACATTTGACCTAGCGCCAAAAATAATAATGCAAATTAACCAATGTTGGAGTTAATCATTGACATATGCCAGGATGCAAAAATCAAATAATATGTGATCCACTTTTTATGTAGTATATTGGAAAAAAATAATTTTGGGGGGTTTTTTGCATCCAAAAAATGGTTTGTTTACATTACAAACTCAGCATTTAAAGGGTTAAAAAATGTGACAATTATTGAGTATTTGGTATTTTTATTTACGGCTCAAGTTGATGAAATAGAAAAAAGTGTAAAAGAATTAAAAACAAACTGTATGAAAATTTTTTTTACATTATGCCACAAGTGTGCCAAAAAGGCACACTTGGTGCTTAGTAAGGGCCTTACTGGACGGGATACCAGAGGGTTAATGTATTTTTCCCTAAAAAGAATTCAAAGTACCCCACTTTGGGAACCACTGGAGTAGAAGATTTCAAAAAAATAAATAAAGGGCAGCAGATCTATGTTTTTTTTTTTTTTGTTTTTTTTACTCGTTTCTGATACTGAAACCTTTTGCTTCTC
>NC_043975.1:7772028-7822028 GCF_902148855.1 Sphaeramia orbicularis | reverse complement strand
TGACCATAGTAAACCCCTCTAGCTGTGTGTGGTGCGTTCAGGTGTTGGTGGCTCTGCTCTCCAGTCTGTTTTGACCATAGTAAACCTCTCTAGCTGTGTGTGGTGCGTTCAGGTGTTGGTGGCTCTGCTCTCCAGTCTGTTTTGACCATAGTAAACCTCTCTAGCTGTGTGTGGTGCGTTCAGGTGTTGGTGGCTCTGCTCTCCAGTCTGTTTTGACCATAGTAAACCCCTCTAGCTGTGTGTGGTGCGTTCAGGTGTTGGTGGCTCTGCTCTCCAGTCTGTTTTGACCATAGTAAACCCCTCTAGCTGTGTGTGGTGCGTTCAGGTGTTGGTGGCTCTGCTCTCCAGTCTGTTTTGACCATAGTAAACCTCTCTAGCTGTGTGTGGTGCGTTCAGGTGTTGGTGGCTCTGCTCTCCAGTCTGTTTTGACCATAGTAAACCCCTCTAGCTGTGTGTGATGCGTTCAGGTGTTGGTGGCTCTGCTCTCCAGCCTAGACTCTGGACTCTCCAGTCTGGTTTGGATGCCCACCGTCTCCAGCCTGTCTCCCTGTAACGCTGCCATCTTCCAGCAGATTTCCTGGAGGTGGACTGGAGTGTCTTGGATGGTTGCGGGTGGCGCTGACAGAATCTGAAGTGGGTCGTCCGCTAACCCCGGCCCCCTGGAGGCCGGCGGGCCGGGGCCAGAGCGGAAGGCAGCGGCGTCCCGCTGAGACGGCGGGTCTGGTCTGGAGGTAATGGGCAGAAGGGAAAAGGAGCTGTGCCTGTGGCGGGGCACAAAATGAATTAGTGCCATGTTTGTGCTCGTCTGCCTCACAGTGAGAGCAGAGTCTGGAGGGGCAGATAACAAGGGCACACAAGCACACAGCAAGGCAAAAAAAAGGAGAAGAGCCCACAAAAAAACCAGCCTGAGTGTCTGCTGCACTTAATATCATGTCATTTACAGTGATTTGGATGAACATACTGTATGATGAGGTCGCTCTCATTTCAGCGTTAATGCGAGCGCAGACCGTCGACTGGAGCTCCAACTGTTCGACTGTTTGAAGAACGAGGGTCAAAGTCATTTCACTTCAGGGGTCACAACGACTGGTTTTTCCTTTTCTGAGACGGGATGTTGTCATTTTCAAGGAAAGACCGCTATAGTTCGTAGACATTCGTGGAGGGAGCATGTCTACGATGTCCAGATTTTGAACAAACTGGAAGATTCGTACAAAACCCATCGTTTGTAAGAATCTTTGTGACCTTGACAGCATTAGCACTCTGTCCTTGAAAATGACAACATCCGGTCTCAGAAAGTGAAAAAAACAGGCATTTTTGGTCAGTTTTTCCATTTGTCAGGTAGTAACTTTTTCTTTTTTGTTATTAGAAAGAAAAAATAGGACCAATGGCCCTGTAGCTGACTGGCACTTCCTATCTCTTTTAATGGGGAAATTTTTCAAAGTCACACCAAACCCAGAATCAGAGCTGGATCCAAATAATTTCACTAATTTTTGTTGACATCATCATAAAGAAGCTGTATACCAAGTTTGAAGTCAGTCGGAATTGTGGTTTCGGAGAAGAAGATGATTGAAAGTTTTGTAACGGACGACAGACGACAATGACAGACAATAACAGACAATGACAACAGATGACGACAGACGACAACGACGACAGACGACGACGATGACAGACGACGACAACACATGACGATGACAGACGATGACGACACCGAAGGCTGCATGACGACCATAGCTTACAGCCTATCGGCCGGTAAGCTAAAAATGAAAATCAATCCGTTTTTTAAATTTGGTTTGTCTGTTTTGACGCTGAAAAAGACAAACACCTTGAAATTCAGTTTTAATTCTTCTATTTTAAAGCGAAAATCAATTAACCACTAGCTTTTCTTTTGTTTCCGAAAAGAAAATCCAATTACCAAAAGAAACACTGACCCAGAATACTAGCAAACCCACGATTGTCCAACTCAACATACAAAGAAGTCGTTAACTTCCGGGTCGTACCAAATCAGATATCAAAAATGTAAACATGAAACCCCACATTTGGTCCATTTGCTTATATCCAATTTGTAATTTGTGTGTACAATCGAAAGACTGAAAAACAACTCTTTTTTTTTTTATTTCTGATTTTTAATTTGTACATGAAAAATAAAATAACGACTCATTTTTCCATTTTCTGATTGTGGATTCTCAATTGAATATGAAAAGAATGAATGATACATGTATTGAGGATGAACTCACTTTATAAACCACTGGGGTGTCAAACATAAGGCCCGTGGGCTAAAACTGGCCCTCCAAAGGGTCTGATCAGGTCGATGGGATGAATTTATGAAATGCAAAATTTACACTGAAGATATTAACAATCAGGGAAGTTACAATCATTTTAGTTCCAGTTCCACATCCAGATCATTATGATCTAAAGTAGACCAGACCAATAAAATACTATAATAATAACCTATACATAATTAGAATTCCATAATTGTTTTTTTGTTTTGTTTTGTTTTAGTGTAAAAAAGTACAATTACATGAAAATATTTAGATTAATAAACTATCCTTTCACAAAAAATTTGAATAAATTGAAAAAATATAATAATAATAATAATAATAATAATAATAATAATAAATTTTATTTGTATAGCGCTTTTCATAGAACTCAAAGACACTTTACATGCAGCAGATAAAAACAGAAACCAGGTATATTAAAAACAGATTAAAAGCAGGTGCAAAGGCAGGTATACGAATATAAAACAGTTTAACATTAAACATTAAAAGCAATCTTAAATAAGTGAGTTTTTAAAAGGGATTTAAAGGTGTTGGGGTCGGAGCAGTGTCGGAGAGGAGGTGGGAGGGATGAACAAATGAAACAAACAATATGAACAAATTAAACGTCTTACGAGAAGTCGGCGCAATTTTATCAATATTCTACGTGTTATTAAATGTTTTGCGTATTTGTAGATCCACTGTGATATGTAAGTTATAATGTACATGTGAAAATGATAAACTGAGGCAGAATATTAGTAAAATTGCAATTATTTTCTTTGAGAAATTTCAGGTTCTTCATGTTATTCACATTTTTAAAGGATAGTTTGTAGAAGTAAACATTTACATAAAATAATATTACTTGTAGGATTGCGGATTATGTTCCCTCAAAAGAGAACTTTAGCATAAAAAAAAGCTAAAATATAAAAATCTAATTTGGTATTTTACCTCAAAATACACTGACATATTTTTTTTCATCCCTGCTAATAAAAAATGCACATTCTGCTAATATTCACATTAATTAAAACAAAAAAGTCTTTGCTGTTTAACTTGTCTCCAGACCTTGCTTTAACATATTTTTTCCGACCTGAACCCCTGTGGACAGCTGTGAGCGTGTCCGTTCACACCTGGCATTAGAATGCACCCTCGGATGCATCTTGACTGATCATTTCCTGATGGAATCTCACTTCCCCACTCTATATGCAAATAAAACAAGCTCATCTGTATCCTAAAGCATGACACAAGCTTTTATTTCAACAACAGCCTGGGTTCGTCTGGTTTTTTACACATGGAGTTCAAGGAGGTGAATCTCCACCACTGAGGCCGATACCATACACATGTCGATATGCAGCCAGCGATACGATACGGTGAAACCCCGGACGATACAATACGATACAATTCATCCATGATTTGGCAACGATTTCACTTTATACAGTGCAGTTCGGTTTGATACGATTCAAGATCCGATTCAAAACGATTCACCCATTGTTAGTAAATGGGGAAAAAAAAGATTTTAAAAATTCATAAAAAATTTTAACTCTGACCTACTTTTCCCAAAATATAATGACATTTATTCTGCGTCACTGGCAATCTATAAACCCAATTTGGTATGACTTTAACCAATAGTTTTACTGCTACAGACATTTGAAATTTTACCCATTATAAGTAAATGGGGGGAAAAAAACATGTAAAAAAAATTTATTAAAAATTTTAACTTTGACCTACTTTTCTTAAAATCTAATGACATCTATTGTGTGTCACTGGCAATCTATAAACTCAATATGGTTTGAATTCAACCAAAATTTTTGCTGGTACAGACATGTGAAATTTCGCCCATTATAAGTAAATAGGAGGAAGAAAAAGATTTTAAAAATTAATAAAAAATTTTAACTTTGACCTACTTTTCCCAAAATGTAACAACATGTGTTCTGGGCCAGTGGCAATATATAAACCCAATTTGGTTTGAATTCAGCTAATAGTTTTGCTGCTACTGACATGTGAAATTTCGCCCATTTTAAGTAAATGGAAAAAAAATATTTGCGAAAAATTAATTAAAAATTTGAACTTTGACCACATTTCCCAACATGAAATTACATCTATTCTGAGTCACTGGCAATGTATAAACCCAATTTGGTATGAATTTAACCAACAGTTTTGCTGCTACAGACATTTGAAATTTCACTCATTGTAAGTAAATAGGGGGGAAAAAAATAAAAATTCATAAATAAAAAAAAAAACAACAACTTTGACCTACATTTCCTAAAATGTAATGACATCTATTGTGAGTCACTGGCAATCTGTAAACCCAATTAGATATAAATTCAACCAAGAGTTTTGCTGCTACAGACATTTGAAATTTCACCCATTGTAAGTAAATAGGGGAAAAAAAAGATTTTAAAAATTCATTAAAATTTGAAACTTTGACCTACGTTTCCCAAAATGAAATGACATCTATTCTGGGTCACTGGCAATCTATAAACCCAATCTGGTATGAATTCAACCAATAGTTTTGCTGCTAGAGTGTTAATGAAAGAAACAAACAAGCCTGAACCAAAACTAATACCCCTCGCCTAACCTTCGGGGGGGGGGGGGGGGTAATAACATACAGAAGTCAGAGTTTCCCTCTTTTGCAAAATGCATTGAACTGTTTTCGAGTTGGAATCAGAGCATCTGCGGTGATCCGAGTAATTTACTCTAAACATGATTTACATTTCCTGGGGGTCAATACGCCACCGTCATGAATCTTCGGCTTGTTCGGTCTTCTGAAGTCTACCTCAGTGCCCGCGGGGGGTTTGTACGCCGTGGCTACCGTGGTCAGGATGAGGATGTAAGACGATATGTCCGACCATAAGAGCATCCTGTGGAGGAAGTATTCGCTAATACAGACGATCAATAAAAGGAAACGCTAAGTCTGGTCTGCGCTGCGGTCGAGCACTTCCACTCGGAGACGTTTTTAATATACGCCCGAGTTTGAGCGGAATGAAATGAAGTCAGCAGAACTACAGAGAAGCAGTGAATCAGCACAGAGTTTTCTCCTCATCAAAACCAATCCTGAATGTGTTTGGACGGGACATGACTAGAGGATGGAGGGAAAAAAGGAGGCAGAAAAATGGGCGCATAATTAGGTCAAAGCATTAGGAAACTGTTGAGTTGCATTTTGATTCATCTCGCCATGCCCTGTTTGAACACGTCACCTGCATGCAAATGATTCTCTTTCTTGTCTACCAGAGAGAGAGAGAGAGAGAGAGAGAGGGGGGTAAAGAAAAAAAAAAAAAAAGTACTTGAATTCATTGACGCCATTGTCTGGTATTAGATACAATCAATCTGGTGAGTGGGTGGGGAAGCAGGATGAGGGGCCCGCAGAGATTAAACAGAAGCCTCGCCGTGCTCCTTCCAAAAACAAAATAAATCCATTCATCCAATTAGAGGCTGCGGAATATTCCAAAAAAAAAAAAAAAAAAAAAAAAAAGACTTGGACAGGAGCTTCTCTGCTAATTCAGGCTCCGCTTCGACTCGCATATCCTAATAGATTGGACAAGATTACAGGCCACATCAAAGTCTGCAGGACTTAAAAACAAATAAGCCAGAGTGACTGGAAAGCACAGTGTACTTAAAGAGAGCCGCAAATATGCAAAACAGGTACACAGGATCAGCTGCACATGCATAATGAATCCACACCAAATAAACTACCACTGAGCTTAGAAATCAGCCTGAAATTTTGCTTCCCACTCTTTTGTTGGTGTATTTTATTCTCTGATGGTGCAACATTAAAGACAATTTAAGACACTAGTGTTAAACTCACTTAAGTTCAGGGGTCACATTCAATTAAATTTAACCTCAGACAAATAAAAATAACAGCACAGACACCTGGAAATACTGACAACTCCAAATTTTTTTCTCTTTGTTTTAGTGCAAAAAAGAAAAATTACATAATGGAAAGGTTTAGATTTACTTTTTTAACTGTCCTTGTACAAAAACGTTTGCATAACATGAACAATACAGCTGCACAAGGATCATGAATCCACTCTAAATAAACTACCACTGAGCTTAAAAATCAGCCTGAAATTTTGCTTCCGACTCTTTTGTTGGTGTATTTATTCTCTGATGGTGCAACATTAAAGACGATTTAAGACACTAGTGTTAAACTCACTTAAGTTCAGGGGTCACATTCAATTAAATTTAACCTCAAACAAGTAAAATAACAGCACAGACACCTAGAAATACTGACAACTCCAAATTTTTCCCTTTGTTTTAGTGCAAAAAATACGCAAATCTTTATATTTACCTATTTAACTATACTTGTACAAAAAATTGCATAACATGAACAACAATACAGCTGCACATGCATCATGAATCCACTCTAAATAAACTACAACTGAGCTTAGAAATCAGCCTGAAATTTTGCTTCCCACTCTTTTGTTGGTGTATTTATTCTCTGATGGTGCAACATTAAAGACGATTTAAGACACTGGTGTTAAACTCACTTAAGTTCAGGGGCCACATTCAATTAAATTTAACCTCAGACAAGTAAAATAACAGCACAGACACCTAGAAATAATGACAACTCCAAATTTTTCCCTTTGTTTTAGTGCAAAAAATACAGAAATGTTTAGATTTACCTATTTAAATTTCCTTGTACAAAAAATTTGCATAACATGAACAACAATACAGCTGCACATGGATCATGAATCCACTCTAAATAAACTACAACTGAGCTTAGAAATCAGCCTGAAATTTTGCTTCCCACTCTTTTGTTGGTGTATTTTATTCTCTGATGGTGCAACATTAAAGACGATTTAAGACACTGGTGTTAAACTCACTTAAGTTCAGGGGTCACATTCAATTAAATTTAACCTCAGACAGGTAAAATAACAGCACAGACACCTGGAAATACTGACAACTCCAAATTTTTTTCTCTTTGTTTTAGTGCAAAAAAGAAAAATTACATAATGGAAAGGTTTAGATTTACTTTTTTAACTGTCCTTGTACAAAAACGTTTGCATAACATGAACAATACAGCTGCACATGCATCATGAATCCACTCTAAATAAACTACAACTGAGCTTAAAAATCAGCCTGAAATTTTGCTTCCCACTCTTTTGTTGGTGTATTTATTCTCTGATGGTGCAACATTAAAGACGATTTAAGACACTGGTGTTAAACTCACTTAAGTTCAGGGGCCACATTCAATTAAATTTAACCTCAGACAAGTAAAATAACAGCACAGACACCTAGAAATAATGACAACTCCAAATTTTTCCCTTTGTTTTAGTGCAAAAAATACAGAAATGTTTAGATTTACCTATTTAAATTTCCTTGTACAAAAAATTTGCATAACATGAACAACAATACAGCTGCACATGGATCATGAATCCACTCTAAATAAACTACAACTGAGCTTAGAAATCAGCCTGAAATTTGGCTTCCCACTCTTTTGTTGGTGTATTTTATTCTCTGATGGTGCAACATTAAAGACGATTTAAGACACTGGTGTTAAACTCACTTAAGTTCAGGGGTCACATTCAATTAAATTTAACCTCAGACAGGTAAAATAACAGCACAGACACCTGGAAATACTGACAACTCCAAATTTTTTTCTCTTTGTTTTAGTGCAAAAAAGAAAAATTACATAATGGAAAGGTTTAGATTTACTTTTTTAACTGTCCTTGTACAAAAACGTTTGCATAACATGAACAATACAGCTGCACATGCATCATGAATCCACTCTAAATAAACTACAACTGAGCTTAAAAATCAGCCTGAAATTTTGCTTCCCACTCTTTTGTTGGTGTATTTATTCACTGATGGTGCAACATTAAAGACGATTTAAGACACTAGTGTTAAAC
Organism: Sphaeramia orbicularis; assembly: GCF_902148855.1. Classification (NCBI taxonomy): domain Eukaryota; kingdom Metazoa; phylum Chordata; class Actinopteri; order Kurtiformes; family Apogonidae; genus Sphaeramia; species Sphaeramia orbicularis. The sequence goes on along the minus strand of NC_043975.1, from coordinate 7,813,933 downwards.
TCACTTAAGTTCAGGAGCCACATTCAATTAAATTTAACCTCAAACAAGTAACATAACAGCACAGACACCTAGAAATACTGACAACTCCAAATTTTTTCTCTTTGTTTTAGTGCAAAAAAGTTAGATTACATAATGGAAATGTTTAGATTTACCTATCTAACTATCCTTGTTCAAAAAATTTGCATAACATGAACAACAATACAGCTGCACATGCATCATGAATCCACACTAAATAAACTACGACTTAAGTTAGAAATCAGACTGAAATTTTGCTTCCGACTCTTTTGTTGGTGTATTTATTCTTTGATGGTGCAACATTAAAGACGATTTAGACACTGGTGTTAAACTCACTTTAGTTCAGGGGTCACATTCAATTAAATTTAACCTCAGACAAGTAAAATAACAGCACAGACACCTAGAAATACTGACAACTCCAAATTTTCCCCTTTGTTTTGGTGTAAAAAATAAAATTATGTAACAGAAATGTTTATATTTACCTTTTTAAAAAAATTTATATATAAAATATATATATTTATTTATTTATTCATTTATTTATTTAGCACTTACATAACATTAATCAAAGATATAATAAAATAGTAAAAGTGCAGGGAGCGGCAAAAAGCCTAAAATGGCTCGTTTTAAAGCCTCCACCTTATAAATATATGAACATTATAAAAGTTATGAGACTGTATATATATCAATGCAGTATTGATATTGTTGTATTGTAATATAGTGTGGGCACTATTTAACTATCCTGTCACAAAAAAATGTGCATACGAACAACAAAGCTGCACACGCATCATGAATCCACACTAAAACTACAACTTAGGTTAGAAATCAGCCTGAAATTTGGCTTCCCACTCTTTTGTTGGTGTATTTATTCTCTGATGGTGCAACATTAAAGATGATTTAAGACACTGGTGTTAAACTCACTTTAGTTCAGGGGCCATATTTAATTAAATTTGACCTCAAACATGTAAAAATAACAGCACAGACACATAGAAAAAATGACAACTCCAAATTTGTCTCTTTGTTTTGGTGCAAAAAATGTAAATTACACAATAGAAATGTTTATATTTATCTATTTAACTATCCTTGTACTAAAAAAAATGTGCCTAACATGAACAACAATGAACCTGAAATTTTCTTAAGGACAATATTTTTGCGTCATTTTAGCATTTACATGTGTATTACAACTCAAAGATGGCAGTGGATCTACAACGGCACAAAACATTTAATAACAGGCAAAATATTGTTAAAATTGTACTTATTTTTCTTTATAAATTTCAAGCTGTTCTTATTTTCTTTACATTTTTGTGAAAGGACAGTTTGTAAATGTAAAAAGTTTCACAGTGTAATTTTACTTTCACAATTTTTCACACTAAAACAAACAGAAACAGTAGGAGTTGTCATTATTTCTAGGTTTTTATGCTATTCTTTTACTGTTCTGGTCCACTGGGGGTCACATTGGGCTGAATGTGACCCCTGAACACCCTGACAGTTAATATCTTCAGTGTAATTTTTGCACTTTTTTTTTTTTTTTTGCACCGGTTTTGGGCCACGGGCCGTATGTTTACCACCCCTAATTGAAGCCGTTTTACCTCCTCTTTCATGCACCAAACACAGGACACGGTCTGGGCTTTGTCTCCACCTCCGACCGGTCTTTCTCTCCGCTGCATAAAATGAGCGGAGCTGTTGAACTTTGATTAACGCCTGACGCTGCACATCCTGCAGAGCGACTCTCTGTGTTTGATGAATCTGACCCTGTTTGTTTCCCAACTCCTCCTGGTGTGTGATGCATGACAGCGCTCCCCCTCCAAATGCAGCTTTACTCCACATGGGAGGGGAGGGAGAGTGGAGGTGTTTAGAGGTTTTGGTTTAACCCTATAAAACCATTTGTATCATATTTGCTACACCAGGTTCTGAGACCTTTATTTTATCAACAAGATCAATCCTTTCCATAAAAACCTGTTGTATATGACCTGATATGTGTTTTCTGCTCCCTGGTGGATTATTATTATTATTATTATTATTATTATTATTATTATTATTATTATTATTATTATTATTTTAATTTATTTATTTCAAATATGGAACTAGTACAAGCTGCCTGATTGCTACTACTTGACTTTTTGCACAACATAATATAGAAATTAAAATTCAAGGAAGCAACAACAAAAAAAAAAAAATTACACAAAACAGAAAAAAAAAAAAAGAAGAAGAGTCATAATCAAAAATAATAAAAGTCATCATCCCACTACAGCCAGTGGAAAGGCATTGTTTTGTTTTGTTTTGTTTTTTTGGTTTTTTTCAATATGGCCGCTATTGTTAAATCATCTAACACGCATTTTGTGGTAAAGTCTTTGGTAATTTTCCAAAAGTTACGTTTTATATTTTTATTTGCTTGAAAATTGAAAAATATTGGAAAAAATATTGAAATTATGATGCCATTCAAAGGAAATAAAAAGGCAGAAAAACTTTTATGTAAAAAAATAAAAAAAATACCTGAAATGTTCTATATTTTCAAAATTTTACTGGTAAAATCTATTTTTGTGTCTAAACTTAACGTTGTTGTGAGCAAAAAGTTAACATTCAAAAAGTTATGTTAAGAACATTTATCTTGTTATTTGGTTGAAAACTGAAACATTTTTGAAAAATATTGAAATTATGTTGCCATTCAAGGGAAACAAAAAGGCTGTAAAAAGTTTTATGTAAAAAAAAAAAAAAAAAACATAAAATGTTTGATATTTTTTCACAATGTTACTGGTAAGACGTACTTCTGTATCTAAAGCTAATGTTGTTATCAGCAAAAAGTTACCAAAACCCCCAATGTAGCAAATGTGATACGAAAAATGTATCATTAACAAAATGATATGGCAAAAAATGTTTTTGTTTGGATTACGTTAAAAGGGCTAATAAACATGTCAATTGCCAAAATTAGAATTTTTTTGGCTAGTTTTTTAATGGGTCATGTTCTACAGGGTTAACCTGCCTTTCCACAGATCATTGCAAAAATATCTGGGAAAAAAAGGAAAGAATATGTATAGACACTAGATACTTGTCCACTGCAAAAAGTGGATTCACTGCAAAAATCAAAATCTTACCAAGTGTATTTTTCTCATTTCTTGTCCAAATATCTCATCACACTTAAATAAGACAATCACCTAAAGAGTAACTTTTCAGTGAGATATAAGAACTGATTTTTAGACAACAGATTTTGAAAATCTTATTTCAAGAAATCTTATCAAGTTAATTTTCACATATTCATTATTCACTTACAATTTTTGCTTAATTCAAGATTTTTTTTTTGCTTGATTCAAGTTTTTTTTTGCTTATTTCAAGATTTTTTTTCTTAATTCAAGATTTCTTTTTTGCTTAATTCAAGATTTTTTTTTGCTTAATTTAAGATTTTTTTGTTTTTTTTTTTGCTTATTTCAATATTTTTTTTGATTAATTAAAGATTTTATTTGTTTACTTCAAGATTTTTTTTTTTTTGTGTGCTTTATTCAAGATTTTTTTTTTTTTGCTTAATTCAAGCAAAATAAATAAACCTGCCAATGGAACAAGTGAAAATTATCTTGGTAAGAGTTCTTGAAATAAGATTTTCCACATCTATTGTCTAAAAATCAGTTCTTATATCTCACGGAAAAGTTACTCTTTAGGTGATTATGTCTTATTTTAAGTGTGATGAGATATTTAGACTAGAAATGAGAAGATTTAGATTTTTTCCAGTGTTGTTGTGGCCTGCGGTAGTAATGTGATGCATGTTACAAAGGAAACAAAAACTCATGTGAACGTCAGGATCTATTTGATATAATTTCTTCCAGAGTTTCCACTGGTACCACTAACCCTCCTGTTAAACCAGTGATTTAAAAAAAAAAAAAAAAAAAAAAACGCTTTGGGATAAATTACTTCACAGCAGTATATTTGCAGAATCTGATAAAAATGAACTGATGAACAAACAAGAAAATGAGCAAAATGTGCAGGAGAAAAATAATAAATTTCCAGCTGCCTTAGAGCAATGTTAATGTTGGAGATCTGAGGTTAGCTTTCAACAACTGGGAACATTCAGTCCAAAAGCCACTGCTGCGTCATGTGATCTGAGCCCTGAACCAGCCGAGGCCGCTGCCAAATACCCTGAGAGGACCCATTTGAGGAGCATTAAGTCCCATTTTCAAATCAATTCTGGAACTAACCAGAAGCTGTGGATATCCCAGAAAAGATGTGATGAGAACAGGATGATTCTCAGGCAGCAGCGTTCGAAGCCAGCCCAAAGAAACCGACTCAGATCTGTGAGGCATGAGTTTGGGGTGGGTTTAGGGGTCTGGGTCCAACATCTGGATTCACTGGATCATGTACTGTATGTGTGATACGCTGATACATACTATGTGACAGTGGACAGGGTTCTACCAGGACCTGTTCCCCCAAAAGGAAGTCCAAACCCCCCCTACTGGGACCTGTCAACCCGCCCCCTACAAGGACCTGTTCTCGCAAAACTAAGTGCAAAAACCCCAAGACCTGTCCAACCCCCCTATTGAGACCTGTCAACCCCCCCCCACAGGGACCTGTTCTCCCATAAGTAAGTCCAACCCCCCTTCTGAGACCTGTTCTCCCAGAAGTAAGTCCAACCACCTCCAGACCTGTCCAACCCCCCTACATGGACCTGTGCTCTCATAAGTAGGTCCAACCCCCCTACCAGGACCTGTCCAATCCCCCCTACATGGATCTCTTCTCCCATAAGTAAGTCCAACCCCCCTTCCGAGACCTGTTCTCCCAAAAGTAAGTCCAACCACCTCCAGACCTGTCCAACCCCCCTACATGGACCTGTGCTCTCATAAGTAAGACCAGCCCCTCTACGGGGACCTGTTCTCCCAAAAGTAAGTCCAACCCCCCTTCCGAGACCTGTTCTCCCAAAAGTAAGTCCAACCACCTCCAGTCCTGTCCAACCCCCCTACATGGACCCGTGCTCTCCTAAGTAAGTCCAACCCCCCTACACGGACCTGTGCTCTCATAAGTAAGTCTAACCCCCCTACTGGGACCTGTTCTCCCAAAAGTAAGTCCAACCACCTCCAGACCTGTCCGACCCCCCTGCATGGACCTGTGCTCTCATAAGTAAGTCCAACCCCCCCTTCTGAGACCTGTTCTCCCAGAAGTAAGTCCAACCACCTCCAGACCTGTCCAACCCCCCTACATGGACCTGTGCTCTCATAAGTAGGTCCAACCCCCCTACCAGGACCTGTCCAATCCCCCCTACATGGATCTCTTCTCCCATAAGTAAGTCCGACCCCCCTTCCGAGACCTGTTCCCCCAAAAGTAAGTCCAACCACCTCCAGACCTGTCCAACCCCCCTACATGGACCTGTGCTCTCATAAGTAGGTCCAACCCCCCTACCAGGAACTGTCCAATCCCCCCTACATGGATCTCTTCTCCCATAAGTAAGTCCAACCCCCCTTCCGAGACCTGTTCTCCCAGAAGTAAGTCCAACCACCTCCAGACCTGTCCAACCCCCCTACATGGACCTGTGCTCTCATAAGTAAGACCAGCCCCTCTACGGGGACCTGTTCTCCCAAAAGTAAGTCCAACCCCCCTTCCGAGACCTGTTCTCCCAAAAGTAAGTCCAACCACCTCCAGTCCTGTCCAACCCCCCTACATGGACCCGTGCTCTCCTAAGTAAGTCCAACCCCCCTACACGGACCTGTGCTCTCATAAGTAAGTCTAACCCCCCTACTGGGACCTGTTCTCCCAAAAGTAAGTCCAACCACCTCCAGACCTGTCCGACCCCCCTGCATGGACCTCTTCTCCCGTAAGTAAGTCCAATCCCCCTTCCGAGACCTGTTCTCCCAAAAGTAAGTCCAACCCTCCCTACAGGGACCTGCCAACCCCCCCATCACCACCACCACCACCATCACCACCGGGACCTGTTCCCCCAGAAATAAGTTCAACCCTCCTCCCCCCCAGACCTGTCCAACCCCCCCACATGGACCTGTTCTCCTATAAGTACATCCAGTGCTGTTTGGTTTCTTTCCTGTTGTGTTTTTCATCATTTGGTCACAGCTTTGTGTTCAGAGTATACACACACAATCAACTCAAATAAACATGGAAAACTAACATGGAGGAGAGTCAACGCGACACAGTACGAGGAATTCTGTCATTTGTACCTATTTCCTCCACCCAGACGTGGTTTGTGCACGTATCCAAAGTCTGAAACGGACCAAAGGGTTCCCTCCAACAGACTAACGCCGCTAACCTCTTTCTCTTTTTACCGCCTACGCAAGAATCCTGTCAAACAAATGGAGTCCGTCTATGGATTAGAGCCACAATAGAACAGTCAGGTGTTCAGAACAAACCTCCGTTTCAGACGTTCTGTACGTTTCATCACAAGCTTAAGTGGAAATTTCCACAAAGGTTTCAAAGAAAAGAAGAAAAACAAACAGACGTGAGTAGTTTTTATGGATTATTAAACTTCTGTGTAATCATTTTGTCTCAACTATGTATTAATTAAATGCACATATGCCTGTTTATTCTGTTATTACCTGGATATATAATGAAATGAGTTAGAATATTCACTTTTGATGCTACTACACAGCCCTGTCAGTGATACTTTATGCTATTGTCATGTATTTTTGGAGGGTTAGTGTAGTCCACTGATGAGACTGAACCAGGTCCGGCCTCTTCCTGCCTCCCACTTGCACTCAGCTCTACATATTGATCATATCTTCAGCATGTTGCAGGCATTCTCTGACACCAGCTCCACCCATCACTGGGGAACTGAAGACGCCCTCCTGCAGAGCGCTCTGCTGCAACCTGCTTCGACATCAATCACAGCGTCCAAAGAGGGTGTGATTGATGCTGCCATCATGTGAGGTGAAGTCTGTGCTGGTTCAGTTACAGTAAACTGGAGCTGCAGTACAGACAAATCTGGTTTCATCCTGGGAAGGCATGGGAAATAAGAAGAATTTAGAGATTCCAGTTCAATAACAAATTCGATTCCCAATCAATTCTTTTGGATTAGTGGATAAACTATACAGGGTGGGGAAGCAAAATTTACAATATTTTGAGGCAGGGATTAAAAGATAGTGTATGACCAATTAGTTTATTTAAAGTCATGAGAATTTATTTGCCACAATGTACATAATAGAAAATGTTTTTCTTCTATGTGTCCTCCTTCTTTCTCAATAACTGCCTTCACACGCTTCCTGAAACTTGCGCAAGTGTTCCTCAAATATTCGGGTGACAACTTCTCCCATTCTTCTTTAATAGTATCTTTAAGAAAGTCGACATTGCTGTGTGATGTTCTATTGGTAGCATGTTCTAAAACGCCCCAAATAACATAATCCAGAGGGTTTAGATCTGGGCTAGAAGGCGGTCATAAACATGATTCCCAAAAATTGCTAAAGTTGGATTTGCAGAAATCTTGTATTTTTCTAGCTGTGTGGGCTGGAGCACCATCCTGTGTCCATACATAATTTCCATCTGGGTAGTTTGCTTTAAGCCATGGCAATACCTGGTATCTCAGAGTCTTGTAGTAAAGTATTAACATTCATTTTTTCATCAGCTTTGTAGAATTTTATAGGCATTTTCTTTCCATCAGAAGCCACAACACCAAAAGCCACAACTTGAGCAGGATGTTTTGTTCTTAATGTCCCCTTAACCTCAGCTTTCGATTTGTGATAAATCTGTCATTTCTGCGGTTCAGAACAGCATCGACAGTGAAGATCTTTTCATCTGAAAAGATCGTTACAATGGAGGACTTTTTCTTGAACCATGTAAGAATTTTCTTGCACCTTTCCGATCTCTTTTCCTTCATAGCTGTTGTCAGCAAGTGTTTTGGTGTTCTTGTGTAAGATTTTAACTTCAAATCATATTTTACTGCATTTCTAACGCTCTTGTTGTCTACCTCAAGCTCAATTGCCATTTTTCTCATGGATTTGGTTGGATCCTTTAGGATTTTGGATTTGAGAGCTTTAATAAAAGCTTTGGTACGTTTTTTGTTGCTTCCTCCACTTCCAGACTTTCTCGTAATAGTTTTGCTCATAGTCATTCTCTTCTTTCCATTCTAAACAGTCTTTATGGACACTCCAACTATTTTTGAAATCTCCATTGGTGTGACGAGTGCATTCAGCAAATCACACACTCTTTGACGTTTGCTTTCCTGATTACTCATATGGGCAAAGTTTCTGAAAAGGTATGGATAATAGTGTTAGGTATGATTATGACATCAATATATGTTTGGTTTCAAAACAATTGACGTAGTGCCTGCTGAGAAAAAACAACTAAATGTTCATTGTAAATTTTGCTTCCCCACCCTGTATGTATATATATATATATATATATATATATATATATATATATATATTTTTTTTTTTTTTCACATGTACATATAAATGTAAATGTGTCTCCATATACATATATATTGATATTTGTATTTTATTTTTCTTATACAGTCCCTTTTGCACTAAGTATTTTGCTGCTAAATTGAACTGAGCTGCTAAACTGATTTTCATTGTTTCTGTGACAATAAAGATCTATTCTATTCTATTCTATTTATAATGGGGGGGGGGGGGTGGGGGGGGTGGGGGATTGTAATTCTGTGATCGGAAGTGTTCTATTTTTCTTCAATAAAAAAATAATTAAAAAAAAAAAGAGTGAGACTGTTGTTCCACCTGGGAGCTGAGTCTAGGAGTGGGGGGAGGGGGTCTCTGATGTCATCCCGGTAATTTGCTCTGAAACAAGAGTGGAAATATTGCTGCGCTGTCACTGCAGTGTCAAGCCAAACACTGCAGGACAGATTCCGCTGACGCGTCGTATCCTCTGGAGAAGTCACAAGTCAGTGCTATTCCCAAATGGGCTCAGAAGAGGACGGAGAACTGGGGGGGAACACACTTAAGTGCACATCTGAGCAACAGTCGCTAACTTTAGCCCACCGCCACGGCGCTGCAGAAGCCCTCCCTCCACTGGAATACCAAAAGGCAGAAAGGCAATTAGAATAAGCTGCGCTGTGTGACTCCAATGAGCAACCTCCTCTCCTCTGTAAAGGAGTCAAACAGAGCCACCATCCAGAAATCAATGAAGCGCTCCTCATAAAGAGATTGTCAAATTCAAGTCTGTGCAATTTGTTTTGTGATAACTCTGCAGGCTCATGCGTGGAATCAATACGAATGGCAAAAAAAAAGAGCGGAGGGGGGGGTCGAATATTGACCGATTTTCCCAGAGCACCAACAGAACGGCGATGTAAAGCGGGGAAGTGTTTACCTCTGACTGCATACATGCATGATAAGGTAAGCTTAGGTAAGGCGTTCTGCATCCACAAGAGGAAAAAGCACTTCTTAGTTGAGTGTTCTAAAAGCACAATCCACTTGTTTGCCCTGCAGCTTGACCTTCTCATACCTCCACCACACGGCTCTTTAAAACACATAAATCTCAGAGCAGACTCAGACGCTCGACGGGTGATTGTGATTAAAAGCAGAACTCGCAGTGCTGCTTTTATACAAGCTGAAAGAAATATTAACAAGTTTCCAAGCGGGAGGTCATCGCCGAAATCTGGAGCTGAACTCACTTTTTCTCCGTTTGTTCGACTTTGAAGGGGTCATATTTATCTAAACCCACTTTTATTAGTCTTTGGTACATTTATTTATATACAGGGTGACACAAAAAAACGGGAACTTTTTAACAATCCAATAAAACCAAGAGTGATGGAGGAAAAATATTTTATTCTTAGTAACTGAAACCTTAAACCATGCCATTTAAGAAACAATGATGAAATTTTCATTTTTTAAAAATTACTTCATGTACGAATGCATTCTTGAAATCTGCTATTGAGATTCCTCATTGACCGCTGCAACATCTCAGCTGGGATACTGTGAATTTCATCCTGAATTCTCTGTTTTAACTCATCCAGAGTTCTTGGTCCAGTCGTGTACACTTTACTCTTGAGATAGCCCCACAAGGAAAAATCACAAACGGACAAATCTGGCGATCTAGGGGGCCAGGGAACGTTACCGAATCTTGAGATCACACGGTTACCGAACAATTCTCGCACAGCCGCCAATGGTTACTAAAATGGGGGTGGGTTTACTTGCTCAAGGTCGCTGTTTCGCAGTGCTGCCACTTGCTCATGTCTGCCAATACGCACTTCAAAAATTCCCGTTTTTTTGGGTCATCCTGTATTTATATTTATATAAATATTTAGGCATTTTAATTGACAGCTCCCTTTTTTTCTCTGCGCACATTCAGCAGCTTGTTAGAAAACTAAAACTTGGCTTCTTCTTTCGAATTAAATCATGTCTGTCTTTCAAATCAAGAAGGAGGCTGGTTTCAGCAACATTTCTGTCTGTGTTGGACTATGCTGATGTCTGGTACATGCATGCCTCCACCCATAGTTTACGGTCGCTGGACAGTGTGTATCATGGAGCTCTGAGGTTCATCAGCAATTTTAAATCTCTTACCCATCATTGTCTGCTTTATGATCGTGTAGGATGGTTTTCTTTGTCGGCTCGCAGACTGAATCATTGGTGTATTTTAATTTACAAGTCTATTCTAGGTCTGCTCCCATCCCACCTTCAGACTTACATCAGTCGGAGAACCACAGACTCTTATAATCTGCGTTCTCTAGATCTTTTCTCGTTGTCTGTTCCTAAAGTTAGAACTGAACAGGGGAAAAAGGCCTTCAGGTCCCATTCACCTGGAATGAACTACAAAAAGACCTGAAACTGAAGGATCTGGTTTCGCTGGACACTTTTAAGAGGATGTTGTATGACTTAGAGAGGGAGATATCTGGCTGCAGATGTTTTACCTGACGCACTTTTGTCTACATTTCATGAGCACTTTTTGAGTTGACTTTGGAAGGTTTGACTTGTCTATGTGCTTTTTGTGTATTTGTTTTATGTATGGAAGTCTGTCTGTAACTATTTAATGTACGGCTGCCCGTCTGGGCCAGGACACTCTTGAAAAAGAGATTCTTAATCTCAATGAGGTTTTCCTGGTTAAATAAAGGTAAAATAAAAAATAAAAATTAAAAAAAATGTGTATTTGGGGACTGTAATAGTTCATAAAATTTGAATTTGAACCCTCTAGGTCAGGGGTGTCAAACTCATTTTAGTTCAGGGGCCACATTCAGCTAAATTTGATCTGAAGTGGGCCGAACCAGTAAAATAATAACATAATAATATATAAATAATGTCAACTCCAAACTTTTCTGTATGTTTTAGAGCATAAAAAAAGTAAATTTACATTATGAACAGGTTTACATCTACAAACTATCCTTACAAAAGATGTGAATAACATGAACAAACTGAAAAAATAAGTGTAATTTTAACAGTATTCTGCCTCAGTTGATCATTTACACATGCACATTATAACTTACATTACATTTACATTTATGCATTTAGCAGAGGCTTTTTTCCAAAGTGACTTACTGGGGAAAAAACAAAAAATGAAAGAAAAATACAAGAATAGATTAAAAACATAAAACAGCTGTACAAATAAAACACTATCGTACAGAAGAATAAAATTCAAAATAATAGACTAAAATACAACAATAGATTAAAAAGAGACATAAAAGCAGCTGTACACTTAAAAACAGTGAAATAAAAATACCAAGTAAAAACAACAGAATAGACGTGATAATACATTTAAAATGGAAAGTTTAACTTACAGATCACAGTGGATCTACAAATACACAAAACATTTAGTAATAGGCAGAATACTGTTAAAATTGTACTTACTTCTCTTATGACATTTCAGGTTATTCACATTTTTTGTGAAATTATACTTTGTTTTAGTGTAAATACATGAAAATATTTACATTTACAAAGAAAAAAATTTGGAGTTGTCATTATTTCTATGTTATTACAATAGTATTTTACTGGTCTGACCCACTTGAGATCATATTGGTCTGAATGTGGAACCTGAACTAAAAGGATTATCAATATTTTAGTGTAATTTTTGCATTTCACAAATTCGTCCCAAGGGCCGGACTGGACCCTTTGGCGGGCTGGATTTGGCCCCCGGGCCGCATGTTTGACACCTGTGGTCTAGGTGCTGTAAAACTATCTTTATATTCATTCCTGCAAAAATCGAGTAGATTTCTACAACCGATACAATCAATTCCTGCTTGACCCTTTCATGCATAGTGGTCACTACAGTGGACAGCTGTTCAAAGCTGTTCTCTTGTATATTTACGAATTTTGTTGTTTTAGTTCCATATCAGCCAATACAGTGGATACGCTTATGCATCATCCCATACACTGACATTCACACCATTACTAGAAATTTGCTCTTCTACATAAACCTGATCTGCACTAACATGTTTGAGTGTATATAAAAAAAAAAAAAAAAAAAAAAATTGTTATTGGACTGCAATTAACTGTTTTGTTTTGTTTTGTTTTCTTTGTCATATTATCTCCATGCATGTATGTTAAAATGTGAGAAAACATCAGATTACACTGGTCAACAACAATTTATTTAAGTTTTTGAGCTGATTTAGGATAATTTTGGTGTGCTGAATCCAAAAATCACATTTTGCTCAATCAGGTCAACTTTCTGAACTATGCTACATATTGGCTTTTGAACATTTTTGCTTACATTTATGGGCATTTTCACATCATATGATACAAAATTCTTTCATATTTCTTGCCATAAACGAGTTCTGAAGATTTTACTTTTGCCAATTTATGATTAATGTTTTTTTTAATACTACAGGTGAATGAAATGGCTTCGACTCGAAGATGTTGCAAAAATAAGCCTGACGTATTCTGCTACATCTGCGCTGAATACACCATTGTACCTAACAGGAATCTAGTTAGAAAATGATTTTTTTTCTCTTAAAACCTATTTTGGGTGAGAACTACATAAAAAATCAACTGATAAAGTCACAAAAATGTCATCAATTTTGTGAGAAGATCAAATTTTTCAAAATCAAATTAGCAAAAAAACCTGACCTGACTGAGAAAAACAGATGTCATTTTTGGATTTAGCGGTGCAAAATGGTTCTAATTCAGTTGAAAAAACCTAGACAACTTGCAAAAAACATTTTTTTGTAACCCAGTGTTAGCAGCATTAAACATGTTTTTATTTCATAATTTTTCTGCAGTATATCAGTAAATACATGTTTCTTTGCTTCTTTAGCTGAGTGGACATTTTTGTAACTCCATGAAAACTAAGTTTATAAAATTTTTTCTTTTTTTTTTCATGCTTTAAGAGGAGTAAAAACTCTCAGGAAAAAATATCTTGATTAAGGTTCGCATAATTCATGCACGAAAGGGTTAATTTGTTACGTTTTATTACTAGTTACATCACGACATTTGCACATTTAAGGTCACAGGGGCGCTGCTACCAATTGTGGGCCCCCATGAAAGGTAAACGTTGTGGACCCTTTCATAAAATTCAGTGGGAGGGGGTGTCCATTGTTGTGTCCATTGTGTCCAGTGTTCATCTTTGTTACCAAAATTTGTTTGTTGTTCTAAAAAAAAAAGTAAATTCATTGTCATAGTCTGGGGTGCTGCTAGCAATTGTGGGCCCCATGAAAGGTAAACGTTGTGGACCCTTTCATAAAATTCAGTGGGAGGGGGTGTCCATTGTTGTGTACATTGTGTCCAATGTTCATTTTCGTTACCAAAATTAGTTGTTCTAAAAAAAAAAAAAAAAAAAAGTAACTTCGTTGTCATAGTCTGGAGCGTCGCTAGCAATTGTAGGCCCCATGAAAGGTAAACGTTGTGGGTCCTTCATAAAATTTTGTATCTTCTCAATCTGTTGAGGGGGTGGGTTACGTACGTGGGGTAGGGACAGCAGTTATATACACGGGGGTGCAATCCATAACTAACGTCACTTATGCTAGCGCGAAAACTTAACATGCTTTCAACATCCGACTCCCGACTTGTATGCCTCTCTTATACAGCGGATCTTACACGAAATTTTCAAAAGTTATGACACAAATGCTGAACCCCATGAATTTATCATATTTACCCCCCACACACACACACACCGGTGCCCCAGTGAGGTCAAGACTTCTGACGAACATTTCTCCGAGTACGCCATAATTGTTTGTTAGCATTAGCGGTTGTAGTAAAAACTGAAAATATGTCCAAACTCTGACTCGTTTACCTAAAATATTCAGTTGTTGGTTGTATTAACGAACACAAGTGGCCAAACGGGAAGGAGAAACATGGTCAACAACTTGGAGGGGGTGGGGCTTGAAGTGGCTCATTTGGATTTAAAGGGCCAGCGCTCCAAACCACCTTTCTGGTGTCATTAGCCAGAAATAGGGTTGAAGACGGACCTTTGGAGTTGAATTAATGAAGAATTCAGACCCAAGCAGAGCATTTACAGTTGATGTAGACCAAAGGGAAATGTTTGAAAATGCATTATTCTGTTTAAAAAAGCAAAATATCACTCCTTTAACATCATGACCTCTTTGATCCATATGGGTGCTTGTATGAAACTGGGTTCGTTTTGGTATCTGGCACTTTTCCAGCTTTTTTAGATCCAATAATAAAGAGAAATGTAGACATATTTCCCCCCAGGATGTACCTAATGATGACCTCAGACAAATGCAAAAAAAAATATTCACTTGCTCTGAGCCATCCCAAAATTGATGAATTTTTAATAAAATATTGAGGCCAAAATTGAGACATGAAAAACTACCTAGGTGTCAGTGCATTAGATCTGAAAACATGTCTGTAAATGGTCTTATATACACTCCAAAAAATAATTAAGCCGAAAATGTTGACTTTATGTATTTTAATTACATGTAAATTTTCCATGTAATTTTATTACATACGTTCAATGTAAAGAGTTGCATTTAATACAATGTTTTTTCTATCATATTGAGTCAATATGAATAAATTAAATACCTTCAGTCAGATTTGCTTTAGTTAATGCAAACTTTTACATAAACTGTGTTTGACTGTGACGCTCAGCCTTTTTATTTGATCTAGTAAATAAAGTTCACTTTAGTTGTTTAGATTCACTTTTTACTAAGCATATTCACATTATGTTTGACTTTTTCAGATAAATAAACTTTAAATTTCATATATTTCAGTTACATTTTACTTTAAAATATTACTTCATGTTTATTAGAGCCAAGAATCATTTTTTTGAGTGTAGCGCTATAAATGAAGACACTGATGATTAGAGCTGCAACCGATTAATCGACTCAAAGTGACCCGAAAAAAAAAATGATTCAACCACAGTTCTCCTAAATCAAAGCTGTTTCCTTCATTTCTCTGCTGTTAAACATTGGTTCCACTGTTTTGTTTCACACGGACGCTTATTGTGACGCACAAAGAAGCTTCAATTCAGGAAAACTGCAATAGAACAGAATATCTCCCTTCAATCAATTCGAGTCGATTAATCGAATCAGGACTTTTTGCACTGACTTCAAACACCTCGTCGATTAATCGGTTGCAGCTCCACTGATGATCCTAATGGTTTTTCTAATCCGGACATGCGGGTTTTTCATGAATCTCAGCCTCATTCCAGGTTTTGTGTGTAACCCGTCGTGTCCACTTGTGTTACATGCAGAACCTGCCCAGTTAAAAACAAATAAATCACAAATGATTTTGCAACTGTGGTCATTTTTGTGAAACACTCTACCTTGCATAATTAGTTCCATTCCTAATATGTACCTGTGAGAGAATAAAGTGATATTAACCCTTTCATGCATACTGGTCACTCCAGTGGACAGTTATTCTACAGCTGTTCTCTTGTATATTCATGGATTTTGTTGTTCTTTTCGGGGTATTTTTTTTTTTTTTTTTTTTTTTTTACACATATCTTTATTAAAGTTTTAAGACACTACATATCTTTTCTGACATGAATTGGTAACATTATGTACATCTCTCCTGAGCATAAACTCCCAGAATCATAAGCCCTCCCCATAGTTTTCACACAATTTATCAGTAAATACATGTTTCTGTGCATCAAAAATTAAACACATGGTGTCCAATTGAGTGGACATTTTTGCAACTTCATTAAAAATAGGTTCGTAAGATTGTTTTTTTGTTTTTTGTTTTTTTTTTAATTAAGGTTTTTTTTATGTACTATTTAATTTTTTAAATTATTTTTATTTTATTTATTTATTTTTATTTACCTTTCAGAAGAAAATTTTCAATCACATTGTTTTTTTTCATGCCTAAAGAGGAATAAAAACACTCAGGAAAATTTTTTCATTAAGGTTCTCATAATTCGTGCATGAAAGGGTTAAAGAAAAAATAGTAGCGCGGAATTTTGGTGTCCTTTTTACCGTGTTACACGCGGATTTCTGTATTAAATATAATGTAAAATAATATAAAAATGTGTTTTATCTGAAAAATAGTTGCTCTTTTATCTCAGTATTTATTTTTAAAATAGACCAAAAGTGCTTCTAAACCTGCTTCATAGCATTAGTCTACATCTGGTTTCAATTTTTAGCCCCTATGTCCTGTTTTAGGGCCAGTTTCATAGAAGCACCTATCTGCAAAGTTCTAGAAAGAAAACTCCACTTGGATTATTTTTCAATAGACAGTGTCATGGAATACATTCAACTGCATTACACATGTCGGATACAGAATATGTGTAACTGTATTTAATGGATGGTGATCACAATGTAACCCTCCTATTACTTAAAAGCAGTGCTTTTTTTAAGGCGTTATTGTTTGTTTGACATTTAAAAAGGTATTACTAATTACCCATAAGCCCTTGATTTAAACACAGTGCAAATCACCATGGCAGCAATCCACGCCACCTGTCCGCACACAACAGGAGACAATTGAGTTGACAGTGGGCGATCAAATGACTTGTACATTTTATTGTTAATTGTGTTCTATTTTTCTCACCCATCGGTTTGGAAAAAGGTTGAGACGGTCTTTTCGGGTGAAATTTATAATTTAAAGCTACAATATATAATTGTTTACGTGTACGAAACGTCTTAGAAAAGACATATTTCCCCTGGCTGTCTCCGCAGCCTACATTTATGATAATTTGTAGGATGATTGTTATTGAAGGATTTGCCATGAAAATCTAAAGGGTGACATTTATGCTTTGTTTGTAAACAGAGACAAACAGATTATTTCCCCAACAGGGTGCAATAATCAATACATAAAATTAGGCTTCTCAACTGAAAATAATAGCTCTACAACTACATTTTATTTATTTTATTTATTTATTTATTTATTTATCGCCTAAAATTTACTTAGGGGGTCAAATGAGTGGCCATTTTTGTCAAGAAAAAAAAAATGTAAGAAATGCATAGAACTGGGTTATCATTATTATTATTATTTTTATTATTATTATTATTATTATATTATTATTATTATTATTAATATTATTATTATTATTATTATTATTATTTTTTTTTTTTTTTTTTTTTACTATTCTTGTCATTTATCTTTTTTTTTGGTGCAACAGGATGGGAATGTTCATGGGCTTGGGTTAAAAAAAAAACAAAACAATGACTGTATTATGCTTTTCTGTGACTAGATATGCAATAAAACACTTTGAACAAAAAAAAAAATTAAGTTACTTTAAAATACGTACTATTGGTCAACTTCTGCTCTCAAGAGTCTTCAAGCTCCGGTGCACAACTTTTCCATTTCTAAGCCAAAATTCCAGAACTACTTTTCAGTATATTGGAATTCACTTGGTCAGAGGGAAAATCAGACTCCAGCTCCTCTTCCTGGCTTTGGTTTCAGGCTGTAGAAATTCTACCGATTGGAGTTAAGTAACAGACAAGGTTATTAACGAAATGACGAAAACTAGAATTGAAAAAACATTTTCGTTAACTGAAATAAATAAAAACGATAATTAAAAGAAAAAACAATAACTAACTGAAACTGTATTGTGTGTTTACCAAACTAACTAAAACGGATAAAAATTATGGATAAAATTCCCTTCGTTTTTGTCAATGTCAGATTGATATAAAATCGATTTATTTCACTCGAGCAATTTTACCTAGCGGCACCATATGATATTTAACGGTCCGTCACTTGTGGTTTCCAGTCGTCTTCTGGTCCCCAGTCTACCTGGAAACATGCAGACTAAAGTTGGAAGAAAGCAGCAGAGTCCTGTCTGGGATTTATTTGAATACGACGACGAAGAAGAGAAAAGATACGACAAAACTAAAATTAATACTAAAACTGAGCATTTACAAGAAGATGAAAACTAATAAAAAGTAGCAAACCTGCTCTAAAACAAATTAAACTAACTGAATTAGAGAAAAAAAAAGTCAAAACTAAATAAAACTAAACTACAGTCTACTCTCGTTAAACCGCCCGCCGTTATACCGCCATTTCCGCTTATCGCCATCCGCCAGCCCAGTTCCATGCACAAACTTATACCATGATTTCCCAACCGTTATACCCCCAAACGCGCGCGGCGCGGCACCTCCGAGGTGCGCCGCCGTGGCACCTCCGAGGTGCAGCTCCCAGTGTTGTCTTTTCCGTGGAAACCAGGTCGAAATGGCTCTTTGAGTGTTAAAGGTTGCCGATCCCTGCCTTACAACATAACAGAATCAAGATTTATTTAGAAACGCAATTAGAACGGGTAACGGAGGCAGCATAGACATCATATAGTAAAGACATGCACATTATGGACGCAACCCGTTGTAACGCCATTTTCGCTATACCGCCAATTTGGCCGTGAATGGAAGTTGGCGGTTATAACGAGAGTAGACTGTATAATGAAAAATCCAAAACTATTACAACCTTGGTACAAGATTGTAGTTACTGATTATTAAGATTCAGTCAGATGCTACCCTACTGCTCTGCTGCTTTTGTGATTCGACACAGAACAAGAAGAAAAATGTCAGGGTCATCAGTCTTTGTATTCAGTCTTTGGAGTTCAAGAGGAGATGTCAGCGAAATGATGGAATCCATTTACAAACTCAATGCCTTTTTTTCCCATAATTACCTGCAGTTTTAGCGCCTCTTTACAGCAGAACCACTAGCTATTCTTAGCTTAGAAGTGTAGTCCGCTAATGCCATCTGCGAGCCTCCGACACAAGCATCCACAAATGTCATATACTGAACCTCTGAGAATGCTCGTCGCAAAGCAAGAAAAGTGAGAAAAAATCCTGCTGTTTACTGCGTTTCACTCTTAACTTGACACTGATGGAAATAAGAGCTGAAGGAAAACTAGGTCTTCATCCTTTGTTCCAAACAAAACATTATGCGGCTTTTGTGTTTGTGTGTACTTATATATGCTTTCATTGCTATACAAGTGTTCATATATGTACAGAGTGACTTCTGAGTTCAGTTCACGTTGGGTAGTATGATATGAAAACCACATATGCACACTGCAAGCTCGGACTTTGTATTTACTAAAATGCTTTAATTACAATGCACTTAAATGATTTCAGTTTTACGACATTACTAGAAAATGTTCAGTATATTCTACTAATTTGTAGACATAGTCGAAAGTACAAAAAAGTTTAAGTCGAATGGATTTAAGTCACTAAGTCAGGCATGTCCAAAGTCCGGCCCGGGGGCCAATCACGGCCCGCGGTCAGATTTTATACGGCCCACAGCTTGGGTTTTATGTTATATTATTTATGGCCCACTTGGACTGTTGAACAGAGTACATGAATCATAAAAGGTTCAAAATGCAGTTCCTCCTTTCACCTCATGGTGGCAGCACCACTCTAACTCTATCTGGCTCTGTGACTTTGCCGTGAACCTTTTCCGCTAATTTCTAACCACGGCGCCTGTAAATAAAAAAACGAAAGTTGACAGTGAGGGCCGCCGCTTCCAGGAGAGATGGGAATTACATTTTTTTTTTCACTGAAAATCGAGACAATTATGTTTGCCTAATTTGTCAACAGACTGTTGCCTTGTTTAAGGAATTCAATGTAAAGAGACACGAGCAGACAAAACATGCTAACGCATACGACAAGCTAGCAGGGAGTGAGCGTTCTGAACAAGTGAAGCAAATTCCAGCTGCTTTAAACTCACAACAGTGACTCTTCATGTGAACCTGGGAGTTCAGTGAATTCACCACCAGGGCAGGCGACCAAGTTGCCAGGTTAGTTGCCTATAATTGCTGGTGTTATGTACTTGTAGATGTGACACAAATATTACTTTCTGAATGATTTTGTGAAAGACAAGAGTAAGAGTCATATGTTTACATCTTAAACGTTAACAGACTTTACATTACTGAGTAATATATTGTATGAGTAATGATTACTCATATAAGTCATGTTTAAAATGAATGTGGGGTTAAGATTTTCATCAACTTGGAAGTTTAAGATACTCCACACAGTTTGTTCTATGTTATCTGACTCCAGATGTGAAAGGAAGGGAGAATTGTTTTTTTTTTTTTTTTTTTTTTTTTTTTTTTTTAATTTGTTCACACCTGAGTGGCTTAGATTTGGTTACATTGCCATTTAAAAAATGATATTGTGACAATGAAAATAAAACTGTTGTAGAACAGTGCATTATATGTAATTTTTACTGTTTAAAAAATGTCTGAAGGGACCACTGGCCCCTGGCAATGTCCACATTATCAGATCTGGCCCTCTTTAGAAAAAGTTTGGACACCCCTGCACTAAGTTTTAGTCATGACCACACCTTTTTAATAAATAATAATTTAATAATTTAGTAATTTAATAAATTTGCCAATTTTAAAATGTAGTAAGCCAATAACGTCATATCTGGCCAACAACGTAATAAAAGTCCTGAACCGATAACGTAATAACTTTTGGTCAATAAATTTATAATTTATTGGCTGGTTATTACGTTATTGGCCTGGTAAAAAAAAAATTCTTTGCAAATGTAACAACTGAGCCAATAACGTAATAAGTTATAATGTTATTGGCCAAAAGTTATTACGTTATCGGTTCAGGAGTTTTATTACATTATTGACCTATTACATTTTAAAAATGGCAAATTTATTACGTTATCGACCGTTATTACGTTATCGGTTGTTATTACATTATTGGCTTCTACAGGCACCATAGTCAATGTCTACTATTACATCTCCTAAACATAGTTTTACCAGAGTACACACCATGGTTTTATTGTAGCTGCTTGTTTATTATTACATATCAAACTAAATCAGAGGTGCAACAGCTGGCTGGCTGGCTGGGTATTGGGCATGTTGTTGAAAATGTGTTATTTTTATGTGCAGGGGTTCAGTGGGGTTGTGGTGTTACTATTAATTTTGACTTAATGTGTGTATGGCAGGGGTGTCAAACTCATTTTCTTCCAGGGGGCCACATTCAGCCCAATTTAATCTGAAGTGGGCCAGACTAGTAAAATAATAACACGATACCCAATAAATAATGAGAACTCCAAATTGTTTTACTGCAAAAAATTACATTCAGTTATGCCAATATTTATATTTTTACAAACTATCCAAACAAAAAGGATGTGAATAACCGGGAAAAAAAATGAAATTTATTAAGAAATATAAGTACAATTTTATCAATATTATGCCTTGACTTTTGATTTTTTTTTATACATATGCATTACAGATCAGATCTACAACTAGGGATGGGAATCGTTAAGAATTTAACAATTCCGATTCCATTATCGATATTGCTTATCGATCCGATTCTCTTATTGATTCTCATTGGGTGAGGGAATAAAGAGTACAAACGGGTGTGTTTGCTTTAATTGTCTTTTATATTTCCATCTCTGATCAGAAAATGTAACATATACAGTATGTACAAATAATAATAACAGATGCCGGGCCCGGTTTGGGGGGGGGGGGGCGTATAGTGAAAGTGAAACAAAGACTTTTTACTAATTCCTCTATTGCCACATTTCTACTACGTGGAACCAGTTCAACTCGACTCGGCTTGTCTCCCGTTGTTGTGCACCTCATTTCCTTTCCCTTCTTACCTTCGGAAACTTGTATTTGAGGAGTTACGACGTTTGTTGCCCACACTGGAACCGGTCCGGCATTCACTCTGTATTATTATTTAAATGTAATGTAACTCTCTTGTTTTTTTCACTAAAAATGAATTTATTAAATATTTTCAACATAAATACATTGCATAAGGATTACTACATGGGTTTTCCATTTCTTTGAGTGTAGTTTTATTTAAAATGACAAATAAAACTTAAAACACATTTTTAGACTTGCTTTTATGTGATGTCTGTCCCCTTTTTAACCGTAATTTTTAATTTTTTAATTTGATCCTGTTTGATAATGAACTTGTTCATACATCTCTCTAATTGTATTGCTTCTGTTTTAGTGTTTTTACGTGCTTCGTGTATCCTGCTGTTGTGCCCTCTGTCAAAGCACTTTGTTAACTTTGTTTTTAAAGGTGCTATACAAATAAAGTTATTATTATTATTATTATTATTATTATTATAAAGACAAAAAAAAAAAAAAATCCTTAACTTTTTGTTTGTTGTGTACTCCAATACTAGTCACTTCATGGAGATAATTAGCCCAAAAAAACCAAACAAACAAACTTTTGTTGTTAATTACAGTCTAATAACGATAACAAGGAATTGATTTACACTCAAACATGTTAGCTTTGGTTTATCAAGAACAGCAAAGTTACAGTAATGTTATCAGTGTCGGCGTATTGTGTATTGTGTTGGCGGATATGAAACTAAAACAACAAAATCCATGAATATACAAGAGAACAGCTGGAGAAGAACTGTCCACTGGAGTGACCAGTATGCATGAAAGGGTTAATGTATTCTGGGTCAGAAATCTGCTGCCTCAAAGTAAAGTTTTCCTTGGACATGTACAAGTTGATTTATTCTACTCTTTAGCTACGTCCAACATCTCCTCCAGAGAAAACAATGAGCACAATATTTTTATTTTTATTATTATTATTATTTTTTTTTTTACTATATACTGTATGTAAAGATTATGAAATTCTAGGCTGACAGTCGACACCAACGCCAGTGTTATTTTCTGCTTATTAATTCTGTTCTGTTGTTATTTATCTCCCTTTTGTGCCACGGACAAGAGGACATTTTCATTATTATATACACTACCCGGCAATGTCACATTTATTACCATCCACAGTTGCGTTCATTTCTCGGCAAGGTGTTGTATTGATGATGGAGAGTCGGACCACTACCACTGTGTAAACTCACATCCCATAGATTCTCAATGGGGTTCAGGTCTGGAAGCGATATTAATATTTATGGGACAACACGCTCTCAGATATGTGCAACCTGGACAAAAAAAGTTAGACGCAATATTTTGTTGGACCACCTGTCGCTCGGATAATAGGACGCAATGTTTCTGCAATGTCATCATAAAGGACATATTTACTTGTGCCCATAACTGAAATTATTTATAACCAACATCTTGTACTAATGATGCAGAGTCGGACCACTCCATACGTACTGAAAATACACACCATACTTCACTGTAATGTGCAATAACCAATCACAGAACATGTATGTTTACATTGTTTAGCCTGTTACATTTAGGGGTGTAAGAAAATATCGGTTTCATGATATATCGCGATATTTCATTTCACAATACTGTTTTAATGTTAAAAAGATATCGATATTTTTAGGTATTTACTCAAATGCAAACAAAAGCAGAGATTTATTTTTGTTTTTGTGTTTTGTTTATATGTTTTGGGGAATCCTGTGAGCTCTTATTTCTATATTCACATGGGTATTTTACGCTTTTATTTCTTTTTTTTTTTTATATAATTTTTTTAAATGTATTTTCATTGTGCATCTCCAAAAGTACAATAAAAAAAAAGAAAAAGAATTCACATTTTATGATATAAGATTTTGTGACAGACAAAGTATAACAACCCCCCCACCCCAATAACCAATGACAACCCCCCACACCAACCTAGCCTGGATCTCAAAATACGAAAACCGCTAATTTACTGTCTTATTTCTATTTTCACATGGATATTTTGCTTGTATTTCCATACTCACATGGTTACTTTACTCGTAATTATATTTTCTAATGAGTATTTTGCTCTGTTGTTTGTATGCGACAAAAGTACTATTGCGATATTGCAGGTCATACGTGTACTTTTTTAAAATTTGATAACACTGTTTCGTTAAATAGCGAATATTTCAAGTATCCTAAAAACAATTTTTACCACCTGAAAGATGTAGATGTTAGTTTTTCAGAAAAGAATCTTCAAAAAAAGAAGCAAAATGAACAAAAAAAAAAAAATTTGACTCGTTAGTATTGTGATATATTGTATCATGATCCTAGTATTGTGATTTGGATTGCATTGCCAAATTCCTGCCAATACACACCACTAGTTACATTTGCATTCGCAGTGTTCACTTAGCCCGGCCAGACTCCATCTCGATGACAAATCTGTCTGGAATCATGGAGCTTAAATCCAAATATGAAGGCGGGACTAACAGGCGCCGAGTTAACCAATCACAGATAAGATGGACGCTTTTGTCAGAGAACTTAAGGACACAGAGTGCAATCTGTAATTCAGTCCTTATTTTGAATCAAACAACTGACACAGTTGTAAGAGATTTGCAGACATTTGCACGTCTTTATACTACTTTTAATATTCTTAACTCTACCCTCATACATTATATCTCTAATTTGCACATATTTAGTTTGCACACTACTTTATGTCTTACATTTGTCTAATATATGTCTGTATCTTATTGTATTCTTATTTAGATGTAAGTGCACTGTCACTGGTAGAGAACACCTGCAAGTTTGTTATATAACTGATGTAATGACAATAAAGCCTATTCTGTTCTATTCTATTCTATTTAGCTTTAACATTTCAATTGCTGCAGAAATTATCCAACATTACACTCTTACCTATTTACGTAGTTCAACCCAGGGAATGAAATATTTCCCATATACAGCTGGCAGTATAAATAAAAATGTCTAACTTAACTTTTTTAAGGTCTTTTCTGTCCTCATTATCATCTTATAATGATATAAGGGTCAAAGGCATTACTTAATCTAACAGAATACTGTTCCAGGTTTCAGTTAAGGTCTGTTCTGTCCTTCATTACATTATCTTTACACATACATGTACAACTTTTATTATATCACACAGATAAATATAGACACCGTCATCTGCAAAACATTATCTCTGCACATATCGATATTGGTAAATATAGGTCCAATATATCAGCGCACCCTTATTTTTTTTACCACTTGTATGATTGTATAAGTAAATTTAATCACCTGATACGATATTTCATTTAAAGAAGCGGGCATATCTTACTGTTTAGCACTGTCACATAATAACACCATTAAAACACATATATATGTAAAGGCGAAATGATATAAGGGTCAAAGGCATTACTTAATCTAACAGAATACGTTCCAGGTTTCAGTTAAGGTCTGTTCTGTCCTTCATTACATTATCTTTACACATACATGTACAACTTTTATTATATCACAACAGATAAATATAGACCACCGTCATCTGCAAAACATTATCTCTGCACATATCGATATTGGTAAATATAGGTCAATATATCAGCGCACCCTTATTTTTTTTTACCACTTGTATGATTGTATAAGTAAATTTAATCACCTGATACGATATTTCATTTAAAGAAGTGGGCATATCTTACTGTTTAGCACTGTCACACAATAATAACGCCATTAAAAACATATATTATATGTAAAGGCGAAATGATATAAGGGTCAAAGGCATTACTTAATCTAACAGAATATGTTCCAGGTTTCAGTTAAGGTCTTTCCTGTCCTTCATTACATTATCTTTACACATACACGTACAACTTTTATTATATCACAACAGATAAATATAGACCACCGTCATCTGCAAAACATTATCTCTGCACATATCGATATTGGTAAATATAGGTCAATATGTCAGTGCACATTATTTTTGTTTTACCACTTGTATGATTGTATAAGTAAATTTAATCACCTGATATGATATTGTATTTAAAGAAGTGGGCATATCTTACTGTTTAGCACTGTCACACAATAATAACGCCATTAAAACACACACACACACACATAAAAAAAAAAATATATATATATATATATATATATATATATATATATACGTAAAGGCGAAATGATATAAGGGTCAAAGGCATTACTTAATCTAACAGAATACGTTCCAGGTTTCAGTTAAGGTCTGTTCTGTCCTTCATTACATTATCTTTACACATACATGTACAACTTTTATTATATCACAACAGATAAATATAGACCACCGTCATCTGCAAAACATTATCTCTGCACATATCGATATTGGTAAATATAGGTCAATATATCAGCGCACCCTTATTTTTTTTTACCACTGTATGATTGTATAAGTAAATTTAATCACCTGATACAATATTTCATTTAAAGAAGTGGGCATATCTTACTGTTTAGCACTGTCACACAATAATAACGCCATTAAAACACATATATATATATATGTAAAGGCGAAATGATATAAGGGTCAAAGGCATTACTTAATCTAACAGAATATGTTCCAGGTTTCAGTTAAGGTCTTTCCTGTCCTTCATTACATTATCTTTACACATACACGTACAACTTTTATTATATCACAACAGATAAATATAGACCACCGTCATCTGCAAAACATTATCTCTGCACATATCGATATTGGTAAATATAGGTCAATATGTCAGTGCACATTATTTTTGTTTTACCACTTGTATGATTGTATAAGTAAATTTAATCACCTGATATGATATTGTATTTAAAGAAGTGGGCATATCTTACTGTTTAGCACTGTCACACAATAATAACGCCATTAAAACACACACACACACACATAAATATATATATATATACGTAAAGGCGAAATGATATAAGGGTCAAAGGCATTACTTAATCTAACAGAATACGTTCCAGGTTTCAGTTAAGGTCTGTTCTGTCCTTCATTACATTATCTTTACACATACATGTACAACTTTTATTATATCACAACAGATAAATATAGACCACCGTCATCTGCAAAACATTATCTCTGCACATATCGATATTGGTAAATATAGGTCAATATATCAGCGCACCCTTATTTTTTTTTACCACTTGTATGATTGTATAAGTAAATTTAATCACCTGATACAATATTTCATTTAAAGAAGTGGGCATATCTTACTGTTTAGCACTGTCACACAATAATAACACCATTAAAACACATATATATATATATATATATATATATATACGCAAACGTGAAATGATATAAGGGTCAAAGGCATTACTTAATCTAACAGAATATGTTCCAGGTTTCAGTTAAGGTCATGTGTTCTATAATCTATAGGGAAATACATTTTAAAATCAACCCCCACTGCTGGTTATGGTGCCTGGCTTTACATTATGCATGTACGATCAATATCCCATGCTTTATGTAACATCTCGCATGAATTGCAGAAAACCTGTGTGCATTTTTCTTCAGCTCTAGTCGTCACTAGGTGAGATATTTTTCATCCTGACATGAAGAGTCAGCTCTGAGCGATGGAAGTCAATTAACCTCAAGGACAACATTTTTGGCCACCGCCTCCCTTCTTCACTTTATTCTTAAAAAAAAAAAAAAAAAAAAAGCTGCAATGAGAAACAGCAGCCAGCCCTCCCCCTCTGTGGAAAATCATTACACAATCTGAGGAAGAATAGAATATTCTGTGCCCAGGCTTGCCTCCTGTTATTGCACCATAATAACTTTGCCGCTGCCAACGAGACAACACCAAGCTTGGTTGGAGAGAAGCCGACTAATGCAGTCAGTAAATTAAAACCATCGGTGTTCGTTTTCATAAGACAGAACGATCCCTGTTGTCAGAGGTTGGGCTTTTGTTTTATTTATTTTTTTATTTATTTCATTCTCTCATCCTCCTACCCGCTGCATCTATTTGTGTTGTACTTTTGAAAGAATTACCACATTTCTCATTTCCCACAGAGCAAACAGACCCTCGAACTGCACAGCACATCAAACTACTGGCTGTAACTTTAAAGGAGGAGGAGGGGGGGGGGGGGGGTGTAGTGAAAGCTTTTTTTTTTTTTTTTCTTCTGCGGAGAAGCTTAAATTATAAAGTGCGTTAAAATGCCTCTGCCAGGAAATTAACATAAATAATCCTGCACATGTACATATCATGAATTATGATGAGACTGAAAACAAAAGCCTGAAGGCAGCTAATCTTGCCAATCATCTCCACATATGTGTTAATTACTGCTTCCCTGCTCCATCAAGACCCTTACAAAAGTTTTTACTTGTAATTAAAAGCAAATGCCACATAAAGTCTACATCCCATTAGCTTAGGATGTTCATAGACACAATTTAATTATGAAGAATCCCAGGCTTCATAATGATGTATGGTTGTTATAGAAACTACACTTGAAGTAACAAGGTCTTTAGAATGAAATTAGCCCGGCTTATAGAAAACGTAACCAGTATGAATACGGCTTAGAATTAACTTGGTGAAATTACGATGTATGGAAAAAGAGAAGTGAAAGGTCAGATTTAATGTATATAATCAGATGCAAAATAGAAATTGTCGTTATTAGACGCTTGCTTTTAAGTGTATCGGAATTAAAGCAGAGGAAACATCAGGAGTATAATTGAGCTATAGTTTTTTTGCAGAGACCACAACTTCTAATCCAGTGATTTTCAACCTAGGGGTCGCCTGAAATTTCTAGTAATTGATAGAAAATTAAAACTTACTAATGAAAATTTACATTATATAGCCTAAATGTTGCCTAAAATTAACATTTATTTGCAACATATTATATCAAACTGTTACGCGATCAAAAACAAATTAATTTCATTAAAAAAAATGTCTCCGTTTTGAATGTCTGGGGTCACCTTAAATTTCTAATAATTTATAAAAAAAAAAAATTAAAAATTAAACTTACTAATAAAAATTTAAATTAGATAGTCTAAATGTTGCCTAAAATTAACATTTATTTGCAACATATAATAGCAAACTGTTACACGATCAAAAACAAATTATTTTAGCAAATAAATGTCTCTGTTTTGAATGTCTGGGGTCGCCTGAAATTTCTAATTATTTATTTTTTTTTAAATTTAAAAAGTAAAACTTATAATAAAAATTTACGTTATATAGCCTAAATGTCCTCTAAAATTAATGTTTATTTGCAACATATTACAGAAAACTATTACACAATCAAAAACAAATTAATTTTAGCAAATAGAATGTCTCCGTTTTGAATGTCTGGGGTCGCCTGAAATTTCTAATAATTTATTAAAAAAAAATTTAAAAATTAAAACTTACAAAAATTACATTATATAGTCTAAATGTTGTCTAAAATTAACATTTATTTGCAACATAGCAAACTATTACACGATCAAAAACAAATTAATTTTATTAAAAAAAAAAAAAAACTGTTTTGAATGTCTGGGGTTGCCTGAAATTTCTAATAATTTATTTTTAAAAAAAATGAAAAATTAAAACTTACTGAAAAAAATTTACACTTACAATTTACATTATCACGTCAGCGCGGCATCGATCGTAGATGTTGGACGTCTACATCAACAACTTTGTACATGTAGAGCCTTTCTGTGATCTGTTTTCTGTTTTCTGTCGCCGTATGTGAAATCGACTAATCTGTCAGCTGACGTCTGTTCCGTTCTGTAGATAAAATTTTATTACAGCGTCGGCGTAGGTGAAATTATCGCAGATTTACCAAAGCATGGGGCGTTTTACAGTTGTAAAGAATGTCCAATGGTTACACTGGGTTACAAAAAATCTTTTTGCAAGTTGTCTAGGTTTTTTTCAACTGAATTCGGACCATTTGCACCACTAAATCCAAAAATGACATCTGTTTTTCTCAATCAGGTCAGGTTTTTTTTTCCTAATTTGATTTTGAAAAATTTGATCTTCTCACAAAATTGATTATATTTTTGTGACTTTATTGGTTGATTTTTCTATATAGTTCTCACCCAAATAGGTTTTAAGAGAAAAAAAATGATTTTCTAACAAGATTCCTGTTAGGTACAATGGTGTATTCACCGCACATGTAGCAGAATACGTCAGGCTTATTTTTGCAAGATCTTCTAGTCGAAGCCATTTCATTCACCTGTAATATTAAAAAAAAACAATCATAAATTGGCAAAAGTAAAATCTTTAGAACTCGTTTATGGCAAGAAATATGAAAGAATTTTGTATCATATGATGTGAAAATGCCCATAAATGTAAGCAAAAATGTTCAAAAGCCAATATGTAGCATAGTTCAGAAAGTTGACCTGATTGAGCAAAATTAATGTGATTTTGGATTCAGCCCACCAAAATGATCCTAAATCAGCTCAAAAAACTTCAACAATAAATTTGTTGTGACCAGTGTAATCAGATACAAATAGAAATTGTCGTTATAGATGCTTGCTTTTAAGTATATCGGAATTAAAGCAGAGGAAACATCAGGAGCATAACCGAGCTTTTTTTTTTTTTTTTTTTTGCACGACCACAACTCCTAATCTGTGAAATTGGATGAATTAAGTTGCCTACCAAATGGATTAAATTGTATTGGCTGCAGTTTTGCTGAGGGGGGGGGGGGGGGTGCATGTGTGAAAGGAGTGGATACGGATGTTACAGTATTAAAGAGGCCCCCATATATATTCACCCAGGAAACACAGTGGAGAGCATCCAGTGGGAGGTCAATGGGCTCGGGGAGGCTGAAGTGGCAGCTCAAGAGAGAAGGCTTAACAAAGACTGTGTGGGAGGGCTTCTGTACAGTGTGTGCTCATGAACTGAAGCATTGTCTCAAGTTTTATCCCCCCCCCCCCCCCAACCCCCCCCGACTGCCAACCCACACGTGTAGTCGCAAACCTACCACCCTAGATACACCTAATCACCGTGAAATGGCCTTCCTCCCCTGCCGTCGGTAAACGGTGTAATTTCGCACATGAAGATAGTAAGACAATGCCAACTTAACCTTTCCCAGAGCAAGAGGGCCCGAACTAAAGCACTTAAAAACTCGCTTTAAGAGCACAAAGCCACAAAGGCCATTCCTTTGGCATTTGAACCGAGGTGGTTCAGACGCGAGCGAGTAATTATCCTGCTAATAGTCGCAGCGTCATGTGAAGCTGCGGTAATGTGGGTTAGTTTTTTTGGCTGGTTTTAAAAAAGGACTTTTAACCCTTTGATGCGTTGAGTTATGAGGACCTTAGTGAGTTTTTTTTTTTTTTTCCTGAGTGTTTTATTCCTCTTTAGGCATGAAAAAAACAATGTGATTGAAATTTTTTAACCCTTTCATGCATAGGTCACTCCAGTGGACAGTTCTTCTCCAGCTCTTCTCTTGTATATTCATGGGTTTTGTTGTTTTAGTTCCATATCAGCCGACACAGTGGACACTGATGCACCATCCCATAATACAGTGTAATTCAAACCATTACTGTAACTTTGCTGTTCTTCATAAAACCTGATCTGCAGTGACATGTTTGAGTGTAAATCAATTGTTATTTGTTAGACAAGAAGTTTTTTTTTTTTTTTTTTTTTTTTTGCATATTATCTCCATGAAGTGAGTAATTACTAGCATTAGAATACAGGGGTGGACAAAATAATGGAAACACCTTCACCTCAAGATGATAATGCCCCAATCCATACAGCTAGACTTGTTAAAGAATGCATGAGGAACATTCCTAATGAAGTTGAGCATCTCGTATGGCCGGCACAGTCCCCAGACCTCAACATTATTGAGCATTATGGTCAGTTTTAGAGATTCAAGTAAGACGTCGATTTCCACCGCATCGTCTCTAAAAGAGTTGGAGGGTATTCTAACTGAAGAATGGCTTAAAATTCCTTTGGAACAATTCACAAGTTGTATGAATCAATACCTCGGAGAATTGAGCTGTTAATTGCCGCAAAGGCGGACCTACACCATATAAATTATATTTTGTTGATTTTTTAAGGTGTTTCCATTATTTTGTCCAACCCCTGTATGTTAAATGTGAGAGAGACATCAGATTAGCAGCATTAAAAATGTTTTATTTCATGTTTTCGTATCCATTTCTGATATTGGGTTTTAAACACATGTTTCTTTACTTCACAAAATTAAATGCATGGATATATTGTAACTCCATAGAAAAAAAACTCGATCATATTGTTTTTTTCATGCCTAAGGAGGAATAAAAACACTGAAGAAAAAAATCTTGACTAAGGTTCTCACAATTCGTGCATGAAGGGTTTAAGAACTGATTTTGATTGGAGTTACAAAAACGTCCACTCAGTTGGACGTCATGCGTTTAATTTGTAATAATGGTCGATGGTCCAGTCACCTGATTGGTGAGTCCCAGTCTTGTCCCGCCTCCCTGTACACTAAACAGGTACACAGGATGGCTTCATGAGTTCTTAACAATGACTCCCATCCTTCACCAGGTGAATTTCAGCTCCTTTCCTCTGGACGGAGGTTCTAGTCCCAGGTGCAGGACACAGCGTTTATAAAAACAGCTTTGTTCCTGTCGCCGTCACTGAGCTCAATAAGAAATAGTGACATTGCACTTTACTCACTTATTTTAGTTTTTTATTCCATTTCTTGCACTATTTATTATTATTGTGGCTTCAAATTTTAAATTTTTAAATTTTATGTTCTTATCCTGGTTTTTATCCCGGATTGTTTTTATCTTTTCTGGTTTTTATTGTGTTTTATTGCATCTTGTTTTTATTTATTTGATCTTATTTATTTTATTCTTTTACTTATCCATGCTGCTATACCGATGAATGGTGGAACACTGAACACTTTTTGTCCTGTCTTTTTGTCCTGTCTGTAAGCGTGATCAAGTGCCTGTCTTGCATGTTCAATGTATGTGTTGTTGTAATGCCAAGGCAATAGACTGCAAAACAAATCTACCTACGGGTATAAATAAAGTAACCTTGACCTTGATAAAGTAATAAATTTGACATTTTTGAAATGTAATGGGCCAATAATGTAACAACCAAGGTTATTATCATCAACGAAAACTAACGACATGACGAAAACTAGAATTGTAAGAACATTTTCGTTAACTGAAATAAATAAAAAAAACTATAATTAAAAGAAAAAAAAAAAAAAAAAAACTAACTGAAACTGTGTTGTGTGCTTACAAAACTAACTAAAACGTATAAAAATTCCGGCTAAAATTCCCTTCGTTTTCGTCTTTGTCAATGTTGGATTGATAAAAAAATCAATTTATTTCCCTCAAGCAATTTTAGCTAGCGGCACCATATGATATTTAACGATCCGTCACTTCTTGTCACTTGTGGTTTCCAGTCGTCTTCTGGTCCCCACTACCTGGAAACATGGAGACTAAAGTTGGGAGAAAGCAGCAGAGTCCTGTCTGGGATTTATTTGAATTAGACGGTGAAGAAAACAAAAGATATAATAATAATAATAATAATAATAATAATAACTTTATTTGTATAGCACCTTTCATACAGAAATTGTAGCCCAAAGTGCTTCACATTGATTGAAAAAATACAATATTAAAATACAAGATATAAAAAAATATATAAAAAAAACTCAAACTAAACTAAAACTAAGCATTTAGAAAATAACAAAAACTAATAAAAACTAGCAAACCTGCTCTAAAAACTAATTAAAACCAACTGAATTAGAGGAGAAAAAAAAGTCAAAACTAAATACAAATAAACTATGATGAAAAATCCAAAACTATTAGAACCTTGCTGCGATTACATGCGCAAAATGTTCAGTTTTGTTATTCCGGAAAAGACAAAACTCCTAAACAGATGTTTATGCAACACATTATGATGATGTAAGGTAAATATAAATATTGTACAAAACTGTACATAAATCTCGTTGTCACTTGATGTCGCTTCAATAAAGGTTAAAAAAAAAGAAAAAAACAAAATAAGCAACAAAATGAGCAAAAACAAATTAAATATTTACAAAATAACATGAAAAAATATACAAGAAATTGACAAAAATGAAGTAAAAAAAAAAAAGAATATAATAAGTAAAGATCTGGAAAAATCTGTTTGTATGACCTGAATGACAGGAATATAATGTTGTGGATAATTCAGTTACTGTAGTATGGATTGTTGTGGTACAATGCTAAAATTGGGGCAATAGTATAGGTTAATTACCTCCGCCAAGGAGATTATGTTTTTGCCAGGGTTTGTTTGTTTGTCTGTCCGTTAGTGTGCAACATAACTCAAAAAGTTATGGACAGATTTGGATGAAATTTTCAGGGTTTGTTGGAAATGGGATAAGGAAGAAATTATTAACTTTTGGGGGTGATCCGGAAGAAATCCTGGATTCTGGATCACTTTGAAATTTTCGTTAACATTGTGGTAAATGGGGCCAAAATTTTTGTTTCCCAATATCTCGCTTAATTATTGACCAAAACTCATGAAATTTAAGTCAGGAATTGACAATGGGGTCCTCTATCACATTTCAAAGGCTGATCCGGATCTGATCCAGAAGGCGGATTTTATTTTAAAAAATAAATGTAAGAATTGTATCACCGATTATGTGCGGAATTTTTGCGCTTGGCGGAGGTCTGCGCTCTCTGAGTGCTTTTCTAGTTGCTGTATAAAGTCAATTAAAAAGGTGTAAAAGGACTGAGGGGTAGGATTAAATAAGTTTATACTTCTTCCTACTCCTTTTCGACCATGCAAAACTCTGACTTGTATGTGCTTGAAGATGGATTCTGTCCATTTAAATGTTATTTTGTTTGTCTTAATTTGCTTTGTTTTGTTTACTTTCTTCGCATGTTCGAAACTAGAAGCACTCGGAGAGTGCAGACCTCCACCAAGACTGATCAGTGGCGCCCCCCGTGGGCCCCCCGTGGGCCCCCCCACCCCCGATCACCACCAAAATTTAATCAGTTCTTCCTTATCCCATTTCCAACAAACCCTGAAAATTTCATCCAAATCTGTCCATAACTTTTTGAGTTATGTTGCACACTAACGGACAGACAAACAAACAAACAAAAACAAACAGACAAACAAACCCTGGCAAAAACATAACCTCCTTGGCGGAGGTAATTAAAAAAATTATAAAAAAGATGTTTACTAGTCACCAGTGACATACTGTACATACAAATGCACTGGATTGTTAACATCGGTGCAGATCAGCAGTTAAAAGTAAAGTGAAATCATCAGTAGGACATAAACCAATAAATATAACGAATGAAATATAAAGATTAGACATCTGTAAGAACAAACAAAATGACTCTCTGGAAGCGGAAGACTCCACAGTCATAACAAAACTTAAGAGTTTCTTATGAGACTACCTGTTAAGCACACTTAATTCTGTACAAACACACTTCTGTTTTCTTTTTTTTTTTAAGGAATAAAAATATTATAGCACTTAGCTTTCTGGCCATGCTCATGTGTTTAGTGCCAAGACTCTACGGTTCTCGTGCTCAGCCAAACACAACAGAGATGAGGGGAATATAAATGACTTGAACTACACTTGGAAAACTCTGGTGTGTTTTCAGAAACAGTGGCCAAATTTGTTTTTACAGAGTATTCTATCAATAGACTTTTATTTGACTCATATTCTTCAGGACAAAAGTCTGTTCATAGTGGTGTCCTTGGATTATGAAGTGTTTTTTGTGCAGATACATTCATGTTGTGTTCAAGGTAGTGGGAACTACGTCAACACAAAATTAATGTTTTGTTTTTTATATATATTTCTTATGCTGTTTTTATCAGATATTAACCCTTTCATGCATAGGTCACTCCAGTGGACAGTTCTTCTCCAGCTGTTCTCTTGTATATTCATGGGTTTTGCTGTTTTAGTTCCATATCAACCAACACAGTGAACACTTACACACCATCCCATACACTGACATTCAGACCATTACTGTAACTTTGCTGTTCTTGATAAACCTGATCTGCACTAACATGTTTAAGTGTAAATCAATGGTTATTTGTTAGACAAGAAGGTTTTTTTTTCTGCATATTATCTCTATTCAAGTAAGTAATTACTAGCATTAGAATATGTTAAAATGTGAGAAGACATCAGATTAGCAGCATTAAAAATGTTTTTATTTCATTGTTTTCATATCACTTTCTGATATTGGGTTTTAAACACATGTTTCTTTACTTCAAAAATTAAATGCATGGATATTTTTGTAACTCCATAGGGAAAAAAAAAACAAACTCAATCGCATTGTTTTTTTCATGCCTAAGGAGGAATAAAAACACTGAAGAAAAAAATCTTGACTAAGGTTCTCACAATTCATGCATGAAAGGGTTAAAGAACTGATTTTGATTGGAGTTACAAAAACGTCCACTCAGTTGGACATCATGCATTTAATTTGTAATAACGGCCAAGTTTAACGGCAAAGTGTGGATTTTGACTAATTTGGGTGAAAACACCTTTAACCCTCTGGTATCCAGGTGAGCTTATTATGCACACTTTGCACTTTATGTTACAAAAGTTCATATTATTTTTCACAATTTGTATTAGGTCAGAATTCAGAAGTCGTTCATTTTTGCATGATTTTTTAAAATTCTGGCCTGCAACTTAAATCGTTTAGGTGCTTGAAGTGAATGCAAAAATTCACAATTCGATTAATCGATTCAAATTGATCGAAGGGAAACATTCTATTGCTTTTTACCTGAATTGAAGCTTCTTTGTGCGTCACAATAAGCGTCTGTCTTGCCTGCACTGGTACTATGCAACTTCTGGGTTCGGGTCGGGACCCCTACACAAAAAGAACAACAAAAATTTTTCTGCTTTATGATATATGTCACTGATATGTCACAAAATTGATGATTTATACTGCTGCAGTCACCAATGCACATACGACAATGTCACTTGAGACATCCCCCCACCCGGTTGAGAACCTCTGCTCTAAATCAAAAATAGGACCAATGGCCCTGTGGCTTACC
Source organism: Sphaeramia orbicularis (assembly GCF_902148855.1). Lineage (NCBI taxonomy): Eukaryota > Metazoa > Chordata > Actinopteri > Kurtiformes > Apogonidae > Sphaeramia > Sphaeramia orbicularis. The sequence goes on along the minus strand of NC_043975.1, from coordinate 7,777,247 downwards.
GACCAAATTAAAAGCTTTGGGAAATGTATCCAGATGCCATTTATTATCAGCCAGTTCTGTGTATTTATTCTATTACAGAAATAGCCCATGTTTTGGTCAAATTCCAATCAGATCTGTAAAAAATTCAAATTCCAACTTGATATCACTGATACTTACTGATTTATTGGATCAATTCACTTCCTATCTGTTATAATGGGAAAAATTTTTCAAAGTTGCATCAAATCCAGAATCAGATCCGGATCCAAATAATTACACTAACTTTTGTTGACATCATCATACAGAAGCTGTATACCAAGTTTGAAGTCAATCGGAATTGTAGTTTCAGAGAAAAAGACAATTGAAATTTTTTCCCCATAAGAGCCCATGTTAAATTTTCCGTCAGTTCCCGGATCCAGAAGAAGATCCTGATCAGCATGTGGACATTATGTTTCGGTCATCTCCCCATCAGGGCTGGACTGTAGAAATTTACACTGGATATCATTTATATTTACTGAGTTATTGTATTGATCAACTTCCTATCTGTTATAATGGGGACATTTTTCAAAGTGGCACCAAATCCAGAATCAGATCCGGATCCAAATAATTACACTAACTTTTGTTGACATCATCATACAGAAGCTGTATACCAAGTTTGAAGTCAACCGGAATTGTAGTTTGGGAGAAGAAGACGAGTGAAATTTTTGTAACAGACGACGACGACGGACGCCACATGAAAACAATAGCTTACGGCCTTTCGTGCTGAGTAACTTATACTGCTGGAGTCACTTATGCATGCACGACAATGGCCATGAGACAATGAGACCCCTCCCTCCTTGGTTCAGAACCTCTGCTCTAAATCAACAATGATATCGGTATCGGTCGACACACAAGGCCCCAGCATCAGTATCGGCATCAGATACCAGCCGTGGCTCAGATGGTAGAGCGGGTCGTCCAATAACCGAAGGGTTGGCAGTTTGAATCTCGCTCTATCCTTGTCAGTCCATTGCGTCCTTGGGCAAGACATGTCACCTCCAGTGCCACTCACACTGGTGTATGACTGCGTATGAATGTTTGGTGGTAGGCGCGAATTGGCAATCACACTTCTGTCAGTCTGCCCCAGAGCAACTGTGGATACGAATGTAGTCTACCACCACCAGAGGGAGAATGTGAGAGCGAATGAATAATGGGTCAATAATGTAAAGCACTTGAGTGTCATGAGATAAGTTTTGTTTTGATTTGGCGCTATATAAATAAAATTTGATTTGAGAGACCAAAAAAGTGCTATAGAAATCTAATCCATTACTATTACTAGCACCATTGTACGATAGCATGAGAGGCTAAAATTGCCCAGTATACCTCACAACATTTGAATACGGACATAAAATTGTGGCTAGTAGATAGTCAGGTAATGTGTCAATTCATTTGGCGAGTTTGGCGGCAATTGGGCCTGTGAAGGCTAGGGATGGGAATCATTAAGAATTTTACGATTCCGATTCCATTATCGGTATTGCTTATCGATCCGATTCCTTATCAATTCTCATTGGGTGAGGGAATAAAAGAGTACAAAGGGGTGTGTTTGCATTAACTGTCTTTTATATTTCCATCTCTGCACAGAAAATATAACATATACAGTATGTACAAATAATAACAGGTGATGTTGGGCCCAGTTTTGTTTTTTTTTGGGGGGGGGGGGCAGTGAAAGTGAAACTAAAGACGCTTTACTAATTCCTTTATTGCCACATTTCTACTACATGGTACCAGTTCGACTCGACTCAGCTTGGCTTGTCTCCCGTTGTTGTGCACCTCATTTCCTTTCCCTTCTTACCTTCGGAAACTTGTATTTGAGGAGTTACGACGTTTATTGCCTGCACCGGAACCGGAACTGGAACCGGCCCGGCGTTCATTCTGCCACTACATCAGGGATTAAAGCAAAAATTCTTCATCTGACTGAAAATTTTTTTCTGGTCAAAATCATTGGCCACTATTAAAAATGATGCAATACAATACTACTATAGCGTACAAGTTTATATAGTCAAATTTGGCAATACTGTAAAACACACTGAATGGGAGAGTGTACAGGTGTAGAAGATTAGTAACATGGATAGAAAAAATGTCATGAGTGGTACTGGTGGGGGGTCTGGGGGTCCTCCCCCAGAAAATTTTTAAAGCATCAGGTCAATTTAGGTGCTCTCTGGTTAATTCTGAAGGGTATGAAAACCTTTGAAGCAAGTGAAAATAATAATTACTAATTGGAGTTCCATCGTCTCCCTTCTTATCAAGCCACGCCCACCTCCATCTATTTTTCACGCATCTCTCAATAGTTACCACTTCAGCACCTTCCTCTACAAACGTGTCCATGATGTCGTATATGCTAGCCAAAATAATCTGTACGTCATCAAACCTGCGTCCACAACCCCCTCCCGCCAATATCATGTTCTCTTTTGATTGGAAGAAATTACGTCAACTGAAACAGAATTATATTCCGTTCCAGATCCTCTCTGAGGGTATTTAAAATACAGTGGCTTTGCAAATACCAAGGGTGTTACTCATTCATTCAGTTTTATCTTCGTACTGTACCACACAGATAGAAATAAGATGCTAAACGGGTCAAAATAAAGCACTTATGCAGTCCAGCGCGTAACCGCGTAAAGCCGCGGCACGCACAGCCGCACGCACGGGAAGGGCACATACACACAAACACACACACTAGTCATATACCGGCGAGAGGAGATAAGCTATGAACCTAAACATGAAGGTCCATGTAGATCAGTTCTGTCTTCTTCCCTTTTCGCTGTGGTTCTTTCATAATGAAAGCTACTTGTTAGCACTAAACTAAAGTTAGCGTCTGGAGGCTGAACTTCGGTAAAGCTGAACTTGTCCATGTGTTTCTGAGGCACAGAATGAGCAGCGTTTCCTTCCAAAGAGAAATAGTCATCAGTCTGTCCTCCCGACATTAAAATAAATAAGTCATCTTATTATCATCACTGTTAAACCTATCAGCCCCCTGTGCGTGGTGTGCCTGTGTTAAACACCTAAAGATTCTGGACAGGATTGCGGTGCCGACTGGACACGAAACACGTGGGGAAGTTACTTCAATATGACTTTTTTCCCCCCTTAATTTTTGCATTTGACGGAAATCCGTCGTGGTGACGGAGAACTTTAATCCCTGCACTACATTCACAAGCGCCGCTAAGTAGAGTATCAAATACGTGACACTCCTGTAAATGATTCAAATGCTGTGGACAAATGTTTGAGGATATTGGAGGGATTCCACCTTTTTGAAGACATGGAAGCGTTGACAGTGTTCCCAGTAAGTGGACCTGGTGTCGTCTTTTTAGACCGTTTCTGCCTCACTGCCATGTTGGCTACGTTCTGACCAAAACAATGCAGCGTACGTGTGACGTCATCGCGCATTCACAACGAAGGCGGACTCGATAAGCAGAATCGATAAGCAGGCAGGCAAACGATTCTAAGGAATCGAGCTACTGGGAACCGGTTCTCAAAAAAGAACCAGTTCTCCATTCCCATCCCTAGTGAAGGCTGAGGAAAATCCGTACAAACGCCCTCCTGTGCTGCAACGTCGATAAATTGGACATCGATCGGACAGACGGACACAGAACATGCATTAAATAGTAGGAGGATTATTAGAACTGAAAAACTTGGATTGGTGCATCCCTAGTGACTATTACGCACACTTGGTGGTTGGGAAGGACTCTCCAGGTGGGTGGGGTACCAGAGGGTTAAATAACTCCAGGAGACACAAATATACATTCTGGCACATGCGCAGAAAACACTTGGACTAAAATTGAAGACCATAGTGAATGTGTTTTATGGTCCATTCGCTTCCAAACACTGAAATGATTGAGGCTTTCATTCTGGGAGTAAGCAGCAGCTAATCCGAGCATCATAATTTGTAACACTCCATGCTTATTAGGTGGTATCTCAGGCATTATGGGCTGAAGTAATTAACTCCAGCCACCCAAGGGTAAAGGTGTTCATGGTACATGTGAGGGCTAAGCCAGTCAAACTGGAGCTAATAATGAAATCAGATACAGTCCCTGTGGTGGGTCACATGCTGCAGAGCTTGGTCATGGCTTGCATGAAATGCCTGCTGTCAATTAAAGTGCTGCATCAAACAGTCAAATAGCCCACCGGTAATTACTGCCTGCTCTTTAAAGACACGCGCCGCACTGAATCATTTTGTGTCGTTAATTCTGCAAAAGTCAAAATATACAAATCATATTTTCCTGTGTGTAATTCTAAGATGATTAGACTCACAATTAGCTAATGGTATTAACAGATTCAGATCTCAACAAATGGACTGTGGTCTGTTCCCCTTTTGTGTAATGTCAAAAAGAACACCGGTGTGGGCATTGACTACCAAAAATAATGAGTTTCTCTCCTGACTTGATAATTGAAGATATAATGAGGAAGGGAGAAAAAGAGACAGATGAAGAGAGACAGAGGAAGAGTGTGTGTGCGTGTGCGTAAAACAGAGTGCCCCATATTTTTTGTCATCGCCCTGGGGGCTGGGCACATACACCCCCAGCATCGCAACCTACTTTTTACACCCCTCCCTGGAAAAAAAAAAAAAAAGAAAGAAAGAAAAAAAGCCCAAAGTGTCCTGAGCCCAAATCCAATCTGTTTCTTGTGACACCATTGTCATTCCTGCTCGGAGAACAGCCCTAAATGTGCAGCGCTGCCCTGTTTGTCTTCATGGACTAATGTTGACTGCAAGTACATAAATTACTGCTAAGCAAACATGTAGACATGGAGCGAAAAGCAGATAAACAAATCATGACACAAGGGCAGCTTAGTCATACAGCGGCGGAAAAAAATTATTAGCCCACCCCTTGTTTTCTTCAATTTCTTGCTCATTTTAATATCTGGTACGACTACAGGTACATTTGTTTGGACAAATATAACGATAACAACAAAAATAGCTCATAGTAGTTTAATTTCAGAGCTGATATCTATCCATTTTCCTTTTTTTTTTTTTTACCTCCACCAAGGAGGTTATGTTTTTGTCGGCGTTGGTTTGTCTGTTTGTGTGCAAGATAACTCAAAAATTTATGGACGGATTTGGATGAAAATTTCAGGAAATGTTGATACTGGCACAAGGAACAAATGATTAAATGATCATTGGTGGTGATTGGGATTGGGGGGGGGGGGGGCGGGGGCCACAGGGGCCCACTGATCTGCCTTGGCGGAGGTCTGCGCTCTACGAGTGCTTTTCTAGA